>NC_092225.1:105001212-105264036 GCF_036320965.1 Panulirus ornatus | reverse complement strand
CTCCCTTCCCTTTTAGTCGCCTTCTACGACACACAGGGAATACGTCGGAAGTATTCTTTCTCCCCTATCCCCCATCATAGAAGGCGACTAAAAGGGGATGGAACGGGGGGTCTGGAAATCCTCCCCTCTCATTTCCCTTTCAATTCTCCAAAAGAAGGAACACAGAAGGGGGCCATATATATATATATATATATATATATATATATATATATATATATATATATATATATATATATATATATATATATATTTTTTTTTTTGCTTTGTCGCTGTCTCCCGCGTTTGCGAGGTGGCGCAAGGAAACAGACGAAAGAAATGGCCCAACCCACCCCCATACACATGCCTTGGTTCAATCCACTGACAGCACGTCAACCCCGGTATACCACATCGCTCCAATTCACTCTATTCTTTGCCCTCCTTTCACCCTCCTGCATGTTCAGGCCCTGATCACACAAAATCTTTTTCACTCCATCTTTCCACCTCCAATTTGGTCTCCCTCTTCTCTTCGTTCCCTCCACCTCCGACACATATATCCTCTTGGTCAATCTTTCCTCACTCATTCTCTCCATGTGACCAAACCATTTCAAAACACCCTCTTCTGCTCTCTCAACCACGCTCTTTTTATTTCCACACATCTCTCTTACCCTTACGTTACTTACTCGATCAAACCACCTCACACCACACATTGTCCTCAAACATCTCATTTCCAGCACATCCATCCTCCTAAGCATAACTCTATCCATAGTCCAAGCCTCGCAACCATACAACATTGTTGGAACCACTATTCCTTCAAACATACCCATTTTTGCTTTCCGAGATAATGTTCTCGACTTCCACACATTTTTCAAGGCTCCCAGAATTTTCGCCCCCTCCCCCACCCTATGATCCACTTCCGCTTCCATGGTTCCATCCGCTGCCAGATCCACTCCCAGATATCTAAAACACTTTACTTCCTCCAGTTTTTCTCCATTCAAACTCACCTCCCAATTGACTTGACCCTCAACCCTACTGTACCTAATAACCTTGCTCCTATTCACATTTACTCTTAACTTTCTTCTTTCACACACTTTACCAAACTCAGTCACCAGCTTCTGCAGTTTCTCACATGAATCAGCCACCAGCGCTGTATCATCAGTGAACAACAACTGACTCACTTCCCAAGCTCTCTCATCCCCAACAGACTTCATACTTGCCCCTCTTTCCAAAACTCTTGCATTCACCTCCCTAACAACCCCATCCATAAACAAATTAAACAACCATGGAGACATCACACACCCCTGCCGCAAACCTACATTCACTGAGAACCAATCACTTTCCTCTCTTCCTACACGTACACATGCCTTACATCCTCGATAAAAACTTTTCACTGCTTCTAAGAACTTGCCTCCCACACCATATATTCTTAATACCTTCCACAGAGCATCTCTATCAACTCTATCATATGCCTTCTCCAGATCCATAAATGCTACATACAAATCCATTTGCTTTTCTAAGTATTTCTCACATACATTCTTCAAAGCAAACACCTGATCCACACATCCTCTACCACTTCTAGCCTGAGCCATATGCCCATTTTATCGACCAATCCCTATTGGTGGATGAACAGCTAGGTGAACTGTGGAATGAATTCCACAACCAGGGTTCAAACACATGTGTTCGACCCTGGGTGGACTTTGAATGCGTCATGGTCATGAACGCTAACTGCTACACCACAGAGTTTGGGTCTCACTTCCTTTCACTGTTTCACACATTCCCATAACTCCTGCTTAAGCAGTAGTACTAGTCCTTCCTTAGCTTTTGTTCTCACACCTGACTTTAATCCTGAGACATTTCTAAACCACTGTTGCCCTTCACTATTGAGCTTTTTCCACACAGAATAGAACATTCAGGTTCCTTTCCTGAAACATACTAATGATCTCTTCTTTTTTCACATCTTGGTTACATTCAGACACATATAATAAGGGCAAATGAGAGTTGGAGTGAGTGAGTATCAGCAATCTTCAAAGAGAAAACAAAATGCTGAGGATTGAGGTTAACAGTGTGAGAAAAACAAGCATCCCCTACTTACAGATCACCCCTCCTAACCTCAAAAGACACAACACTGATAAAACACATACACACTGAAATTACATTACAAGCCCTAAACAATCACTCTCCCAACTCAAGTCTTAAAATCCTGCCAAATATACAGCACTCTGAAACCACAATCCCCAGACAGACATGAGTCACACTTTCCCATCTATGCTCTGCATGTCATTCATCCTACAATATTACAAACACCATATTACCACATTCCAAGACTCTTCACACAACCAATGTAACTACCATGTAAAAGATACCATGCACTTACTACTCCACTGCCCACACTTTCCTCACACAAACACACACACAAAATCACTACACTTTATGACCTATGGCCTTGCCCTGTTAGACATGGACGACTTCCTACTACACTTTATGACCTAAAGCCTTGCCCTATAAGACATGGAGGCTTCCTACTACATTTTATGACATAAGGCCCTGCCCTGTTAGACATGGATGACATCCTGAGTCCTGCAGGAATCCCATAAAGATAGAAGAGACTCCTGACTCCTACAGCATGAAGTAAGAAAATGAAGCATATGATATGGGTGACATATAATGTAACAGGTATATCTAGTAAATGGAATGTTACTTAATGCAGTGAGGAGTTTATATGTCCATTTGGGAGTAAAAAGGGTGAATGCCTCCTAGTAAAATGGGTCTACATTGAGGATATCTGATACGACCAAGGTTATTTGTTTTTGTTTTTTTTGACGGTGGTGAGGGAGGTGCATGGAACGGTCTTAGAGGTGGGGTAGATCCGTGGTATCTGCCATGGATGGGGAGCATGGAAAGTGAATCAGATATTTGCTGATGACAGCTGTGGTGACAAACTCTAGTGAGAACTTCTAGAAGCTGGTGACATGACTTAGAATAGCATGAAAGGGAGGTGGTTGAGAATAAATGTGATGCCTGCTGAGATATGTCAACACCAACATTGTTGAATTCTTTGTGTATTTCAAATTCAATAAATGTGCCTCAAAGATGCCTCTTGCTTAGGGAGAACAAGTCTGATTCTCACAATCTCTCTTCATATAGTTTCTTATGCAAGAAGGGAATCAATTTAGTTGCTCTTTGCTGCACTGCTTCTAATTTAAGAATATTAAAGTTTAAGTGGGGGGCCCAAAACTGCACTGAATTTTCAAGGTGAGGTCTAACTAGACTTAGGTACAGCGGCAAAATCACATCTTTGCTTTTGTATGTAAAGCTTCTGTTAATAAATCCTTACATCCTATTTGCTCTCTTGGCAGCTTCATTACAATACTGGGAGAATTTGAAGCTGATGAAGACAGTGACCCCTAGGTCCCTCACACTAAATCATTCAGCCCTAGATCAATATTGTTAACATAAATGATGAATAGTATAGGCCCAAGTATGGATCCCTGGGGCACCCCTACTAGTAATGGGTGATCATGGTGATGATCTATCATTCATTAGGATTCTCTGTCCCCTATCACATAACCAGGCTTATATCCAATTTCCTATGTAATCAATGATCCCCAAGTCCCAGACTTTGAGCTTCAATTTAACATGGGGGACTTTGTCCAATGCTTTCTGGATGTCCAGAAATATGATATCTACAGTAAACCCTTGATTTAACGGACCTCAGTTTAATGGATTTCGGACTTAATGGACAAGGCAAATATAATACATTAATCAATAATTCTTTGAAAACAGACAGATTTGTATGTAGCATTAATGGATCTGGAGACGGAATATGATAAGGTTGATAGAGATGCTTTGTGCAAGGTTTTAAGGGTATATGGTGTGGAAGGCAAGTTGCTAGAAGCAATGAAAAGATTTTACCAAGTATGTAAGGAATTTGTACGAGTAGGGAGAGAGGAAAGTGACTGGTTCCCAGTGAATGTCAGTTTGCGGCAGGGGTGCGTGATGTCTCCATGGTTGTTTAATTTCTTTATGGAAGGGGTGGTTAGAGAGGTGAATGCAAGAGTTTTGGTGAGAGGGGCAAGTAGGCAGTCTGTTGTGGATGAGAGGGCTTGGGAAGTAAGTCGGTTGTTGTTCGGTGATGATACAGCACTGGTGGCTGATTCAGGTGAGAAACTGCAGAAGTTGGTGACTGAGTTTGGTAAAGTATGTGAAATAGGAAAATTGAGAGTAAATGTGAATAAGAGCAAGGTTATTAGGTTAAGTAGGGTTGAGGGACAAGTTAAATGGCAGGTAAGTTTGAATGAAGAGAAACTGGAGGAGGTGAAGTGTTTTAGATATCTGGGAGGAGACTTAGCAGCAGATGGAACCATGGAAGCAGAGGCAAGTCACAGGGTGGGGGAGGGGGCGAAGGTTCTGGGAGCATTGAAGAATGTGTGGAAGGCAAGAACATTATCTCAGAGAGCAAAAATGGGTATGTTTGAAGGAACAGTGGTTCCAACAATGTTATTTGGTTGCGAGGCATAGGGTATAGATAGGGTTGTGCGGAGGAGGGTGGATGTGTTGGAAATGAGATGTTTGAGGACAATATGTGGTGTGAGGTGGTTTGATCGAGTAAGTAATGAAAGGGTAAGAGAGATCTGTGGTAATAAAAAGAGTGTGGTTGAGAGAGCAGAAGAGGGTGTGTTGAAATGGTTTGGAAACATGGAGAGAATGAGAGAAAAAATTGACAAAGAAGATATATGTGTCAGAGGTGGAGAGAAGAAGGAGAAGCAGGAGACCAAATTGGAGGTGGAAAGATGGAGTGAAAAAGATTCTGAGCAATCAGGGCCTGAACATACAAGAGGGTGAAAGGCATGCAAGGAATAGAGTGAATTGGAACGATGTGGTATACTGGGGTCGACGTGCTGTCAATGGATTGAACCAGGGCATGTGAAGCATCTGAGGTAAACCATGGATAGGTCTGTGGGGACTGGATGTGGAAAGGGAGCTGTGGCTTCAGTGCATTACACGTGACATCTAGAGTCTGAGTGTGAACGAATGTGGCCTTTTTTGTCTTTTCCTGGCGCTACCTTGCTGGAAGGTGGGGGTGGGGGGGGGGGGGGGGGGTTGCTTTTTCATGTGTGGCAGTGTGGCAACGGGATTGGATGAAGGCAGCAAGTATGAATATGTACGTGTTTATATGTATATGTCTGTGTATGTATATGTATGTATATGTTGAAATGTATATGTATATATATATGTGCATGTATGGGCATTTATGTGTATACATATGTATGTGGGTTGGTTGGGCCATTCCTTGTCTGTTTCCTAGCACTACCTCACTGATGCAGGTGACGGCAATTAAGTATCAAAAATAAATATAATAAATATGTACAGAGCATCACATCAGGGAAGAGCAGTGTGGTGTCAGAAGTGGTAGAGGATGTGTGGATCAGAAGTTTGCTTTGAAGAATGTATGTGAGAAATACTTAGAAAAACAAATGGATTTGTATGTAGCATTTATGGATCTGGAGAAGGCATATGATGGAGTTGATAGAGATGCTCTGTGGAAGGTATTAAGAGTATATGGTGTGGGAGGCAAGCTGCTACAAACAGTGAAAAGTTTTTATCGAGGATGTAAGGCATGTGTACGAGTAGAAGGAGAGGAAAGTGAGTGGTTCCAAGTGAATGTCGGTCTGTGGCAGAGGTGCGTGATGTGTCCATGGTTGTTTAATTTGTTTATGGATGGGGTGGTTAAGGAGGTGAATGCAAGAGTTTTGGAGAGAAGGGCAAGTATGCAGTCTATTCTGGATGATAGGGCTTGGGAATGAGTCAGTTGTTGTTCGCTGATGATACAGCGCTGGTGGCTGATTCAGGTGAGGAATTGCAGAAGTTGGTGACTGAGTTTGGTAAAGCATGTGAAAGAAGAAAGCTGAGAGTAAATGTGAATAAGAGCAAGGTTATTAGGTAGAGTAGGGTTGACGGACAAGTCAATTGGGAGGTAAGTTTGAATGGAGAAAGACTGGAGGAAGTGAAGTGTTTTAGATATCTGGGAGTGGATATGGCAGCGGATGGAACCATGTAAGCAGAAGTGAGTCACAGGGTGGGGAAGGGGGCAAAGGTTCTGGGAGTGTTGAAGAATGTGTGGAAGGTGAGAACATTATCTTAGAAAGCAAAAATGGGTATGTTTGAAGGAATAGTGGTTCCAACAATGTTATATGGTTGCAAGGCATGGGCTATAGATAGGGTTGTGCGAAGGAGGGTGGATGTGTTGGAAATGAGATGTTTGAGGAAAATATGTGGTGTGAAGTGGTTTGATCGAGTAAGTAATGAAAGGGTAAGAGACGTGTGGTAATAAAAAGATTGTGGCCAAGCGAGCAGAACAGGGTGTATTGAAATGGTTTGGTCACATGGAAAGAATGAGAGGAAAGACTGACAAAGAGGATATATGTGTCAGAGGTGGAGAGAACGAGGAGAAAGGGGAGACTAAATTGGAGGTGGAGGGATGGAGTGAAAAAGATTTTGAGCGATCGGGGCCTGAACATGCAGGAGGGTGAAAGGCGTGCAAGGAATAGAGGGAATTGGAACGATGTGGTATACTGGGGTCAATGCGCTGTCAATGGATTGAACCAGGGCATGTGAAGCATCTAGGGTAAACCATGGAAAGTTTTGTGAGGCCTGGAAGTGGAAAGGGAGCTGTGGTTTCCGTGCATTATACATTATATATATACACACACATACATATACATATATACACATGCTGTGGTTTCCGTGCATTATACATTATATATATACACACACAGACATATACATATATACACATGCACACAATTCACACTGTCTGCCTTTATTCATTCCCATCGCCACCTCGCCACACATGGAATAACATCCCCCTCCCCCTCATGTGTGCGAGTTAGCGCTAGGAAAAGACAACAAAGGCCCCATTGGTTCACACTCAGTCTCTAGCTGTCATGCAATAATGCCCGAAACCACAGCTCCCTTTCCACATCCAGGCCCAACAGAACTTTCCATGGTTTACCCAGACGCTTCACATGCCCTGATTCAATCCATTGACAGCACGTCGACCCCGGTATACCACATCGATCCAATTCACTCTATTCCTTGCACGTCTTTCACCCTCCTGCATGTTCAGGCCCCGATCACTCAAAATATTTTTCACTCCATCTTTCCACGTCCAATTTGGTCTCCCACTTCTCCTCGTTCCCTCCACCTCCGACACATACATCCTCTTGGTCAATCTTTCCTCACTCATTCTCTCCATGTGCCCAAACCATTTCAAACCACGCTCTTCTTATTTCCAAACATCTCTCTTACCCTTACATTACTTACTCGATCAAACCACCTCACACCACATATCGTCCTCAAACATCTCATTTCCAGCACATCCACCCTCCTGCGCACAACTCTATCCATAGCCCACGCCTCGCTACCATACAACATTGTTGGAACCACTATTCCTTCAAACATACCCATTTTTGCTTTCCGAGATGATGTTCTCGACTTCCACACATTCTTCAAGGCTCCCAGGATTTTTGCCCCCTCCCCCACCCTATGATTCACTTCCACTTCCATGGTTCCATCAGCTCCCAGATCCACTCCCAGATATCTAAAACACTTTACTTCCTCCAGTTTTTCTCCATTCAAACTTACTTCCCAACTGACTTGACCCTCAACCCTACTGTACCTAATAACCTTGCTCTTATTCACATTTACTCTTAACTTTCTTCTTTCACTCATTTTACAAAACTCAGTCACCAGCTTCTGCAGTTTCTCCCATGAATCAGCCACCAGCACTGTATCATCAGCAAACAACAACTGACTCACTTCCCAAGCTCTCTCATCCACAACAGACTGCATACTTGCCCCTCTTTCCAAACCTCATGCATTCACCTCCCTAACAACCCCATCCATAAACAAATTAAACAACCATGGAGACATCACACACCCCTGCCACAAACCTACATTCACTGAGAACCAATCACTTTCCTCTCTTCCTACACATACACATGCCTTACATCCTCGATAAAAACTTTTCACTGCTTCTAACAACTTGCCTCCCACACCATATATTCTTAGTACCTTCCACAGAGCATCTCTATCAACTCTATCATATGCCTTCTCCAGATCCATAAATGCTACATACAAATCCATTTGCTTTTCTAAGTATTTCTCACATACATTCTTCAAAGCTAACACCTGATCCACACATCCTCTACCACTTCTGAAACCACACTGCTCTTCCCAACCTGATGCTCTGTACATACCTTCACCCTCTCAATCAATACCCTCCCATATAATTTACCAGGAATACTCAACAAACTTATACCTCTGTAATTTGAGCACTCACTCTTATCCCCTTTGCCTTTATACAATGGCACTATGCAAGCATTTCGCCAATCCTTGATATTTCTGTTAAACCTAACCAAAATAGGGTCACAAGTGCCTCGATGTCCTCCAACACAGGTGTTAGTTACGTAGAACTCCTGGGATCCAAGAAATTAATCAATTATATTAGCTTCCCTTGTCAGCTTGGTCATGGTTTGGTAAAGAAAATTGTCTTCAACAAATGGTGACCAGTCTAGCAGATTCACTTTTCAATAACATGAATTATCATCTTTACCCGTACATATTTTGCTACATTTAATCATCAGTTAAGAAGGTGAGAAACTGCAGAAGCTGGTGACTGAGTTTGGTAAAGTGTGTGAAAGAAGAAAGTTAAGAGTAAATGTGTATAAGAGCAAGGTTATTAGGTACAGTAGGGTTGAGGGTCAAGTCAATTGGGAGGTAAGTTTGAATGGAGAAAAACTGGAGAAAGTAAAGTGTTTTAGATATCTGGGAGTGGATCTGGCAGCAGATGGTACCATGGAAGCAGAAGTGAATTGTAGGGTGGGGGAGGGGGTGAAAATTCTGGGAGCCTTGAAGAACGTTTGGAAGTCGAGAACATTATCTCAGAAAGCAAAAATGGGTATGTTTGAAGGAATAGTGATTCCAACAATGTTGTATGGTTGCGATGCGTGGGCTATGGATAGGGTTGTGCACAGGAGGGTGGATGTGCTGGAAATGAGATGTTTGAGGACAATATGTGGCGCGAGGTGGTTTAATCGAGTAAGTAATGTAAGGGCGAGAGAGATGTGTGGAAATAAAAAGAGTGGGGTTGAGAGAGCAGTAGAGGGTGTTTTGAAATGGTTTGGTCACATGGAGAGAATGAGTGAGGAAAGATTGACCAAGAGGATATATGTGTCAGAGGTGGAGGGAACGAGGAGAAGTGGGAGACCAAATTGGAGGTGGAAAGATGGAGTGAAAAAGATTTTGAGTGATCGGGGCCTGAACATGCAGGAGGGTGAAAGGCGTACAAGGAATAGAGTGAATTGGAACGATGTGGTATATCGGGGTTGACGTGCTGTCAATGGATTGAACCAGGGCATGTGATGCGTCTGGGGTAAACCATGGAAAGTTCTGTGGGGCCTGGATGTGGAAAGGGAGCTGTGGTTTCGGTGCATTATTACATGACAGCTAGAGACTGAGTGTGAACGAATGGGGCCTTTGTTGTCTTTTCCTAGCGCTACCTCGCACACATGAGGGGGGAGGGGGTAGTTATTCCATGTGTGGCGAGGTGGCAATGGGAACAAATAAAGGCAGACAGTATGAATTATGTACATGTGTATATATGTATATGTCTGTGTGTGTATATATATATATATATATATGTGTACATTGAGATGTATAGGTATGTACATTTGTGTGTGTGGACCCGTATGTATATACATGTGTATGTGGGTGGGTTGGGCCATTCTTTCGTCTGTTTCGTTGCGCTACCTCGCTAGCGCGGGAGACAGCGACAAAGCAAAATATTAATTTTTTTTTTTTGCTTTGTCGCTGTCTCCCGCGTTTGCGAGGTAGCACAAGGAAACAGACGAAAGAAATGGCCCAACCCACCCCCATACACATGCATATACATACACGTCCACACACGCAAATATACATACCTACACAGCTTTCCATGGTTTACCCCAGATGCTTCACATGCTCTGATTCAATCCACTGCCAGCACGTCAACCCTGGTATACCACATCGTTCCAATTCACTCTATTCCTTGCCCTCCTTTCACCCTCCTGCATGTTCAGGCCCCAATCACACAAAATCTTTTTCACTCCATCTTTCCACCTCCAATTTGGTCTCGCACTTCTCCTCGTTCCCTCCACCTCCGACACATATATCCTCTTGGTCAATCTTTCCTCACTCATTCTCTCCATGTGCCCAAACCATTTCAAAACACCCTCTTCTGCTCTCTCAACCACACTCTTTTTATTTCCACACATCTCTCTTACCCTTACGTTACTTACTCGATCAAACCACCTCACACCACACATTGTCCTCAAACATCTCATTTCCAGCACATCCACCCTCCTGCGCACAACTCTATCCATAGCCCATGCCTCACAACCATACAACATTGTTGGAACCACTATTCCTTCAAACATACCCATTTTTGCTTTCCGAGATAATGTTCTTGACTTCCACACATTCTTCAAGGTTCCCAGGATTTTCGCCCCCTCCCCCACCCTATGATCCACTTCCGCTTCCATGGTTCCATCTGCTGCCAGATCCACTCCCAGATATCTAAAACACTTTACTTCCTCCAGTTTTTCTCCATTCAAACTTACCTCCCAATTGACTTGACCCTCAACCCTACTGTACCTAATAACCTTGCTCTTATTCACATTCACTCTTAACTTTCTTCTTTCACACTACCAAACTCAGTCACCAGCTTCTGCAGTTTCTCACATGAATCAGCCACCAGCGCTGTATCTTCAGCGAACAACAACTGACTCACTTCCCAAGCTCTCTCATCCACAACAGACTTCATACTTGCCCCTTTCCAAAACTCTTGCATTCACCTCCCTAACAACCCCATCCATAAACAAATTAAATAACCATGGAGACATCACACACCCCTGCCGCAAACCTACATTCACTGTGAACCAATCACTTTCCTCTCTTCCTACACGTACACATGCCTTACATCCTCGATAAAAACTTTTCACTGCTTCTAACAACTTACCTCCCACACCATATATTCTTAATACCTTCCACAGAGCATCTCTATCAACTCTATCATATGCCTTCTCCAGATCCATAAATGCTACATACAAATCCATTTGCTTTTCTAAGTATTTCTCACATACATTCTTCAAAGCAAACACCTGATCCACACATCCTCTACCACTTCTGAAACCACACTGCTCTTCCCCAATCTGATGCTCTGTACATGCCTTCACCCTCTCAATCAGTACCCTCCCATATAATTTACCAGGAATACTCAACAAACTTATACCTCTGAAATTTGAGCACTCACTCTTATCCCCTTTGGCTTTGTACAATGGCACTATGCACGTATTCCGCCAATCCTCAGGCACCTCACCATGAGTCATACATACATTAAATAACCTTACCAACCAGTCAATAATAGTCACCCCCTTTTTTAATAAATTCCACTGCAATACCATCCAAACCTGCTGCCTTGCTGGCTTTCATCTTCCGCAAAGCTTTTACTACCTCTTCTCTGTTTACCAAATCATTTTCCCTAACCCTAACCCTAATAATAATAATAAAAAATATAAACTATGTTTATTCAAAGTGAAGGCATCTCATCTCACTTAAACCCCATAAATTGTTATTCTCATGTTCATTCTTTCCACATGTCTATGTCATTCCAACATTTCAGCAACACATGATACTATCTACTAACCCAATAACGGTGCAACTATTACGGGATTGTTGCTCAACTGGATGAAAGCATCAGGAATGTCCTCCAATACACCACGTGGGTTGGTACTGAACATACCAGCTGGGATCCAGTTGAAAGGAACCAGAAGGATTGTCATGATGGTAAAACCAAACACACCTGAAAGAATATATTATCTATGTAATAAAGGTTTCACAGTGTTTTGAAATAAATATGACCTATGTCAAAATACCCGAGACTCAAGATGGGAGAAGATGTGGGATACAGTAACCCCACTCATCAATGGATATGCTGGAATTAAATTCCTGCTATAAAAAAACCATAGGAATGTGAGTAACAATTTATATGCTACAAATAGACCAAATCCTTTTATCAAAAACACTTGAGTCCAAGTATTTCCTATGCAATGGTCCTCATTGAGTAAGGCTAATAAAAAAAAACTTCCAGACATACCATCTCATTGAATCGAAACTAGCCTTTACATTAAATGCATAAGACATCTGAGTGTAACAGGGGTTGAAAGACAAGGATTGGACTTGATACATAGATTCATATGATTTTGTATAATCAATGCACTCAGCAAATGAGGCTATTTGAGCTTCATGACTTAATCTTTTTTTCACAAGAGATTTTTCCACAAGCTTTTTTCATCTTATTTTCTTTCACCGTTTGATACTCTCACTGAATGTTAATTAAATGAAAACTACAGTACACTCATAATTCTAAAAGTTCTTACTGCAGTAATAATCTTCCCTGTCCCTGATCTGATAAGAAGGAAGATATAATACAACCCATGTACCTCCTGTGTGTTGTGGAAGGCAGCTACCAAGGGTGGGAGTTGGGGTTAAAAACTTTACCTTCCCATATCATCACTTTCAAAAAGTCTAAACAAAAGAAGGAATTAAGTGAGGATTGTTCTTCAGAGGCTCAGATGTCTCTTCCTGTCATAACACTGTTAAGGTTACAAACGCTGTAATAAAACCAGAAAGTTTTAAGAGATATTTCCCATCAGGATTGGTAGTTCTTTAAACTGCTCAGCTGCTTAGCTTCTTTCACTTCCTAAAGGTATTATTTTACTTTTAATTAGAATCTACAACACTTTTTCATACATGTCAGTCAATTTCTACCCCCAGACAACTGCATGGGCCTCTCATGCCTAAGGGTCACCTATTGTAAGTACGTTACACTTTGTCTTTTCTAGTATTCCCTGCTATACTTGTGATTATCTGAATAATTATCAGCTTACAAGTTAGATTAAGTTGTGGTAAATAGAAGATGGCAGGCAGCCACTGACCAGGGAGGTATGTTACCAGTTAGTCATCTGTGTAGTGAGACAGCACTTCACTGGTTGCCAAGTTGCACTCCTACCTAGAAGCGGTCTTTTCTTTCTGCCTTATCTACATTTGGATGGCTGACATTCTGTCCACACACATACACACTCTCCTTGTCACATATAACACTTGACAACACTTAACTCACACAACCCATTCTCCATAACTCTAGATTTTCCTGAGATGAGCACTATGAGCTAGCCCTGCCATTTGGCTAGATGGTAAGAGCAATAGATAGAAGTAGCAGACAGGAATGTTATCCAGGAGCATTACCTGTGAACATTAGGCATAAGTAGTAGGTTGGAACATTAGGCAGGAACACTAGGTAGACAAAATTAGGATGTAGTAGTTTGCAGAAAAATCAGGTAGGAGCCTCTGAAAACACTTCAATAGAGTTGCCCTTTGCTAGTGGCCTGTTAAGGGGTAAGGCATCAAAGGCTAAGACATTGCACTGAAGTTTAACAGTTAAGGAGACTTTTACCATTGATACCCCACTGAGGGAGTTCCCAAAGGGAATGGGTATCAGAGACATAGAAAGATAGATACTTTAATGTCTAATGAAGAGAACTAAAAGAAAAAATAAAATAATCATAATACATATATCATAATTCTATAATCTATTCTTTCATACTTGTTCTCCACTTCCTGCAGTAGCACGGTAGTGCCAGGAACAGATGAATAAAGGCTTTGTTTGCTCATATCCACTCTCTAGCTGTCATGCATAATGCACCAATACCAAAGCTCCCTATCCACAACAAGGCCCCACAGATGTTTCCATGGTTTTCCTCAGCTACTTCATATGCCCTGGTTCAGTCCACTGATGGCAAGTCGTCCCTGTAAACCATATTAGTCTAATTCACTCCATCCTGTGCATGCATTCCACCCTTCTGCACGTTCAGGTCCTGAGCACTCAAAATCTTATACACTCCATTCTTCCATCTCCAATTTGCTCTCTCCCTTCTTGCCCCCTCCACTTCTGACATATGTATCCTCTTTGTCAACCTTTCCTCTCTCTTTCTCCATGTCCAAGCTATTTCAGTACATCCTCCTCAGCTTTATCAACCATACTCTTCTTATGACCAAATCTCATTCTTTCCCTATCATTACTTACTTGATCAACCTTCCTCACACAACATATTGTCCTCACACATTTCATTTCCAACAAATTCACCCTCCTCCATACATTCTCATCTAAAGTACATGCCTTGCATCCATACAACACCATCAGGAATATCATACCTTGAAACATACCAATTTTTACCCACCCAGATTGTGATCTCTCTTTCTACACATTCCTCAATGCTCCCAGAACCTTAGTTCCCTTAGCTACCCTATAACCCACCTCAGTTTCTAGGGTGCCAATTGCTGCCATGTGCACTCCCAAGTATCTAAAAGACTCCCATTCCTCTGGGTTTTCTCCAAACAAACTCACACCTAAACTGCCCTGTCTCTTGAGTACTAAACCTAATAACACTTATTTTCACAATCACTCTCAAGCTTCTCCTTTCATATACTCTCCCAAACTTAGACACAAAATTCTGAAGTTTCCCACCTGAATCTGCCACTAGCACTGTCAACATCAAAAAGCAAATGACAAATCTCCTAAGGCCTACCAATGCCACATCATACTGCATACCTACCGCTCTCCAAGACATCTGCATTTAATTCCCTCACTATCCTATCCACAAACAATTTAAATAGCCATGTTGACATCACATACCCCTGCCACAAACCAACCTTAAACTGGATCCACTAACTCTCTTTTTCATTCACTATCACATATGCCTTACTCTCTAGATTAAAAACTCCTTCCTGCTTCCAACTGCTTTTCTCCCACACCATAGATTCATAATACCTTCCACAGAGGATCTCAATCAACCCTATCATATGATTTCTCCAGATCCATAAATGCCACTTACAAATCTTTCTGTTTCTCTTAGTATTTCTCACACACATTCCTCAAGGCAAACACCTGATTCTTGTATCCTCTACCACTCCTGAAACCACACCATTCCTCCCCAGTCTGATACTCTGTAAATGCCATCACCCTCTCAATCACAATTCTTCCATACAACTTACTGGGTACACTAAGCAAACGTATAATTGTAATTTGAACACTCACACTTGTCCTCCTCCTTTACACAATAGCACTGTACATTTATTCCTCCAATCCTCAGGTCCTTCACCAAAATCCTTACATACAATACAAATCCTGACTAACCAATGAAAAATACAGTGGCTCCCTTTCATAAAATCAAATGCAATATCATGCACTCATACATGCTGCCTTGCCACATTTTTTCTGTCTGACCAAACCAATTGCCGAGACTCATTCACTCTGCATACTTAATCCCACATGTTCCACTTTATCAATCAAAACATTCAAAAAATCCTTTGAAATCTCTATCTCCTCTTCACCTCATTTCTCTTTGGTACCACTTCCTCATTTGCTTGCTTCATGATGTTCCCATTTGTTCTCTTGCTTTTCATACTATCAACCTTCTTCTGAAAAGTTTCTTTAAAGTTTGCTAATACCTGCTCACCCCAGTTCTCATTTGCCCTCTTTTTCAGCCCCTGCAGCTCCTCCTGACCTCTTGTTACTTTCTCTTGTACATCTCCTTATTACTTGCACTTCTTCCCCGCAAATAATTCCTAAAGACTTCTCTTTCCTCATTCACTAGCAACTTAACTTCCTCATTCCACCCCCCCATTGCCCTTTCTCACTTGTCCATCTCCCACCTTCTGCATGCCACACACTTCTTTCACATATGCATCCCTAAACACCTCCCTTTCCTCACCCATTCTAGTTTCATTTACTCTCATTTTCAGCCATTCTACACTAAATCTCTACATGTACCTCTTCACACAAGCCTCTTTTTCAGCTCACTCACTTTAACCATCCTGTTCCCATCCATATCATATACTCTTTTCCTAAAGCCTCTACAAACCTTCACCCTTACCCCCACAAAGCAATAATCAGACATCCAACTAGCCCCTCTCAGTATATTCTAATTCAAGAGTCTTTCCTTTCTACACCTATCAATTAGTATACTGTATAATCCAATAATGCCTCCATCTTTCCTACTCACCTACATAAACTTATGTGTGTGCCTCTTTTTCAACTAGGTATTACCAATCATCATTCCTTTTTCACCATACAAATCTACAAGCTCTTCGTCATTTTCATACCCAACACTGGTTACCCTATGTCCCTAAATCATAACCTCAACAACCACATTTCCCACTTTTGCACTGAACTCACCCATCACTAATATTCAACTCCATCAAAATTGACAACATGCTTGCTCAGCTCCTCCCAAAACATTCATCTCTCTTCCATACTCCTCTATTTCCAGGAACATAAGCACTAATAATCACTCATCTTTTGTAAGCCATTTCAATTTTCACCCGTATCAGTCTGAGACACACTTCCTTACACTCTTTCATACATTAACACATCTCCTTCAGCAGAAAAGTTACTCCCTTTAAACTCACCCTCAAACTAATCCTGGACTTTAACCCTGGGACATTCCTAAACCACTGTTCCCCCTTCCCCTTTATGTGTTTCACTCAGAGCTAAAACATCCCCCCCCACCTCCAGTGAGGTAGTGCTAGGAAAAGACAAAAAGGCCACATTCGCTCACATTCAATCTCTAGCTGTCATGTGTAATGCATCGAAACCACAGCTCCCTTTACGCATCCAGGCCCCACATATCTTTCCATGGTTGACCCCAGACGCTTCACATGCCCGGGGTCAATCCATTTACAGGACATCGACCCTAGTATACCACATCATTCCAATTCTCTCTATTCCTTGTACGCCTTTCACCCTCCTGTATGCTCAGGCCCCAATCGCTCAAAATTTTTTTCACTCCATTCTTCCACCTCCGATTTGGTTTCCTGCTTCTCCTTCTTCCTGCCATCGCTGACGGAGAGAGGAGCAAGTATGTAGTCTGTTGTGGATGAAAGGGCTTGGGAAGCGAGTCAATTGTTGTTTGCTGATGATAGAGTGCTAGTGGCTAATTTGGGTGAGAAACTGCAAAAGTTGGTGACTGAGTTTGGTAAATTGTATGAAAGAAGAAAGTTGAGAGCAATTATGTAACAGAGCAAGATTATTAGGTTCAGTAGGGTTGAGGGACAAGTCAACTGGGAGGTAAGTTTGAATGGAGAAAAACTGGAGAAAGTGAAGTATTTCAGATATCTGTGAGTGGACTTAGCAGTGGATGGAACCATGGAAGTGGAAGTGAGTCACAAGGTGGGAGAGAAGGTTCTGGGA
This sequence comes from Panulirus ornatus, assembly GCF_036320965.1. Lineage (NCBI taxonomy): Eukaryota > Metazoa > Arthropoda > Malacostraca > Decapoda > Palinuridae > Panulirus > Panulirus ornatus. The sequence goes on along the minus strand of NC_092225.1, from coordinate 105,246,713 downwards.
GCGTTGAAGAGTGTGTGGAAGGTGAGAATGTTATCTCGAAGAACAAAAATGGGTATGTTTGAAGGAATAGTGCTTCCAACAATGTTATGTGGTTGCGAGGCATATGCTATGGATAGGGTTGTACGGAGGAGGGTGGATGTGTTGGAAATGAAATGTTTGAGGACAATATGGGGTGTGAGGTGGTTTGATCAAGTAAGTAATGAAAGGGTAAGAGAGATGTGTGGTAATAAAAAGAGCGTGGTTGAGAGAGCAGAAGAGGGTGTGTTGAAATGGTTTGAATACATGGAGAGAGTGAGTGAGGAAAGATTGACAAAGAGGCTATATGTGTCAGAGGTGGAGAGAAGGAGAAACGGGAGACCAAATTGGAGATGGTAGGATGGAGTGAAAAAGATTTTGAGTGATTGGGCCTGAACATACAGGAGGGTGAAAAGCAGGCAAGGAATCGAGTGAACTGGAACAGTGTAGTATACCTGGTTCGAAGTGCTGTCAATGGACTTAACCAGGGCATGTGAAGCATATGGGTAAACCATGGAAAGGTCTGTGGGGCCTGGATGTGTAAAGGGAGCTGTGGTTTTGGTGCATTACATATGACACCTAGAGACTGAGTGTGAACAAACATGGAGTCTTTTGTCTGTCTTCCAGGTGCTACCTTGCTGAAGCAGGGGGTAACAATGCTGTTCCCTGTGGGGTGGGGTAGCAAAAAGGAATGGATGAGGGCAAGCAAGTATAAATATGTACAATAAAATAAATACATAAAATGTATATATGAGTGCATGTGTATGTGTATGTATACATATACATATTTTTTTTTTTTTTTTTTTTATACTTTGTCGCTGTCTCCCGCGTTTGCGAGGTAGCGCAAGGAAACAGAAGAAAGAAATGGCCCAACCCCCCCCCCATACACATGTACATACATACGTCCACACACGCAAATATACATACCTACACAGCTTTCCATGGTTTACCCCAGACGCTTCACATGCCTTGATTCAATCCACTGACAGCACGTCAGCCCCGGTATACCACATCGCTCCAATTCACTCTATTCCTTGCCCTCCTTTCACCCTCCTGCATGTTCAGGCCCCGATCACTCAAAATCTTTTTCACTCCATCTTTCCACCTCCAATTTGGTCTCCCTCTTCTCCTTGTTCCCTCCACCTCCGACACATATATCCTCTTGGTCAATCTTTCCTCACTCATCCTCTCCATGTGCCCAAACCACTTCAAAACACCCTCTTCTGCTCTCTCAACCACGCTCTTTTTATTTCCACACATCTCTCTTACCCTTACGTTACTCACTCGATCAAACCACCTCACAACACACATTGTCCTCAAACATCTCATTTCCAGCACATCCATCCTCCTGCACACAACTCTATCCATAGCCCACGCCTCGCAACCATACAACATTGTTGGAACCACTATTCCTTCAAACATACCCATTTTTGCTTTCCGAGATAATGTTCTCGACTTCCACACATTCTTCAAAGCCCCCAGAATTTTTGCCCCCTCCCCCACCCTATGATCCACTTCCGCTTCCATGGTTCCATCCGCTGCCAGATCCACTCCCAGATATCTAAAACACTTCACTTCCCCCAGTTTTTCTCCATTCAAACTCACCTCCCAATTGACTTGACCCTCAACCCTACTGTACCTAATAACCTTGCTCTTATTCACATTTACTCTTAACTTTCTTCTTCCACACACTTTACCAAACTCAGTCACCAGTTTCTGCAGATTCTCACATGAATCAGCCACCAGCGCTGTGTCATCAGCGAACAACAACTGACTCACTTCCCAAGCTCTCTCATCCCCAACAGACTTCATACTTGCCCCTCTTTCCAAAACTCTTGCATTTACCTCCCTAACAACCCCATCCATAAACAAATTAAACAACCATGGAGACATCACACACCCCTGCCGCAAACCTACATTCACTGAGAACCAATCACTTTCCTCTCTTACTACACGTACACATGCCTTACATCCTCGATAAAAACTTTTCACTGCTTCTAACAACTTTCCTCCCACACCATATATTCTTAATACCTTCCACAGAGCATCTCTGTCAACTCTATCATATGCCTTCTCCAGATCCATAAATGCTACATACAAATCCATTTGCTTTTCAAAGTATTTCTCACATACATTCTTCAAAGCAAACACCTGATCCACACATCCTCTACCACTTCTGAAACCACACTGCTCTTCCCCAGTCTGATGCTCTGTACATGCCTTCACCCTCTCAATCAATACCCTCCCATATAATTTACCAGGAATACTCAACAAACTTATACCTCTGTAATTTGAGCACTCACTCTTATCCCCTTTGCCTTTGTACAATGGCACTATGCACGCATTCCGCCAATCCTCAGGCACCTCACCATGAGTCATACATACATTAAATAACCTTACCAACCAGTCAACAATACAGTCACCCCCTTTTTTAATAAATTCAACTGCAATACCATCCAAACCTGCTGCCTTGCCGGCTTTCATCTTCCGCAAAGCTTTCACTACCTCTTCTCTGTTTACCAAATCATTTTCCCTAACCCTCTCACTTTGCACACCACCTCGACCAAAACACCCTATATCTGCCACTCTATCATCAAACACATTCAACAAACCTTCAAAATACTCACTCCATCTCCTTCTCACATCACCACTACTTGTTATCACCTCCCCACTTGCGCCCTTCACCGAAGTTCCCATTTGCTCCCTTGTCTTACGCACTTTATTTACCTCCTTCTAGAACATCTTTTTATTCTCCCTAAAATTTAATGATACTCTCTCACCCCAACTCTCATTTGCCCTTTTTTTCACCTCTTGCACCTTTCTCTTGACCTCCTGTCTCTTTCTTTTATACATCTCCCACTCAATTGCATTTATTCCCTGCAAAAATCGTCCAAGGGTCAAGTCAATTGGGAGGTGAGTTTGAATGGAGAAAAACCAGAGGAAGTGAAGTGTTTTAGATATCTGGGAGTGGATCTGGCAGCGGATGGAACCATGGAAGCGGAGGTGGATCATAGGGTGGGGAGAGGGCGAAAATCCTGGGGGCCTTGAAGAATGTGTGGAAGTCGAAAACATTATCTCGGAAAGCAAAAATGGGTATGTTTGAAGGAATAGTGGTTCCAACAATGTTGTATGGTTGCGAGGCGTGGGCTATGGATAGAGTTGTGCGCAGGAGGATGGATGTGCTGGAAATGAGATGTTTGAGGACAATGTGCGGTGTGTGGTGGTTTGATCGAGTGAGTAATGTAAGGGTAAGAGAGATGTGTGGAAATAAAAAGAGCGTGGTTGAGAGAGCAGAAGAGGGTGTTTTGAAGTGGTTTGAGCACATGGAGAGGATGAGTGAGGAAAGATTGACCAAGAGGATATATATGTCGGAGGTGGAGGGAACAAGGAGAAGAGGGAGACCAAATTGGAGGTGGAAAGATGGAGTGAAAAAGATTTTGTGTGATCGGGGCCTGAACATGCAGGAGGGTGAAAGGAGGGCAAGGAATAGAGTGAATTGGAGCGATGTGGTATACCGGGGTTGACGTGCTGTCAGTGGATTGAAGCAGGGCATGTGAAGCGTCTGGGGTTAACCATGGAAAGCTGTGTAGGTATGTATATTTGCGTGTGTGGACGTATGTATATACATGTGTATGGGGGGGGTTGGGCCATCTCTTTCGTCTGTTTCCTTGCGCTACCTCGCAAACGCGGGAGACAGCGACAAAGTATAATAATAAAAAAATAAATACATATATATATATATATATATATATATATATATATATATATATATATATATATATATATATATTTTCTTTTTTCAAATTATTCGCCATTTCCCACGTTAGCGAGGTAGCGTTAAGAACAGAGAACTGGGCCACTGAGGGAATATCCTCACCTGGCCCCCTTCTCTGTTCCTTCTTTTGGAAAATTAAAAAAAATTGAGAGGGGAGGATTTCCAGCCCCCCGCTCCCTCCCCTTTTAGTCGCCTTCTACGACACGCAGGGAATACGTGGGAAGTATTCTTTCTCCCCTATCCCCAGGGATAGTATATATATATATATATATATATATATATATATATATATATATATATATATATATTTTTTTTTTTTTTTCTTTTTATACTTTGTCACTGTCTCCCGCGTTTGCGAGGTAGCGCAAGGAAACAGACGAAAGAAATGGCCCAACCCTCCCCATACATATGTATATACATACGTCCACACACGCAAATATACATGCCTAAACAGCTTTCCATGGTTTACCCCAGACGCTTCACATGCCTTGATTCAATCCACTGACAGCACGTCAACCCCGGTATACCACATCGCTCCAATTCACTCTATTCCTTGCCCTCCTCTCACCCTCCTGCATGTTCAGGCCCCGATCACACAAAATCTTTTTCACTCCATCTTTCCACCTCCAATTTGGTCTCCCTCTTCTCCTTGTTCCCTCCACCTCCGACACATATATCCTCTTGGTCAATCTTTCCTCACTCATCCTCTCCATGTGCCCAAACCACTTCAAAACACCCTCTTCTGCTCTCTCAACCACGCTCTTTTTATTTCCACACATCTCTCTTACCCTTACGTTACTCACTCGATCAAACCACCTCACACCACACATTGTCCTCAAACATCTCATTTCCAGCACATCCATCCTCCTGCGCACCACTCTATCCATAGCCCACACCTCGCAACCATACAACATTGTTGGAACCACTATTCCTTCAAACATACCCATTTTTGCTTTCCGAGATAATGTTCTCGACTTCCACACATTCTTCAAGGCTCCCAGGATTTTCGCCCCTTCCCCCACCCTATGATCTACTTCCGCTTCCATGGTTCCATCCGCTGCCAGATCCACTCCCAGATATCTAAAACACTTTACTTCCTCCAGTTTTTCTCCATTCAAAAACTTACCTCCCAATTGACTTGACCCTCAACCCTACTGTACCTAATTACATTGCTCTTATTCACATTTACTCTTAACTTTCTTCTTTCACACACTTTACCAAACTCAGTCACCAGCTTCTGCAGTTTCTCACATGAATCAGCCACCAGCGCTGTATCATCAGCGAACAACAACTGACTCACTTCCCAAGCTCTCTCATCCCCAACAGACTTCATACTTGCCCCTCTTTTCAAAACTCTTGCATTTACCTCCCTAACAACCCCATCCATAAACAAATTAAACAACCATGGAGACATCACACACCCCTCCCGCAAACCTACATTCACTGAGAACCAATCACTTTCCTCTCTTCCTACACGTACACATGCCTTACATCCTCGATAAAAACTTTTCACTGCTTCTAACAACTTGCCTCCCACACCATATAATCTTGATACCTTCCACAGAGCATCTCTATCAACTCTATCATATGCCTTCTCCAGATCCATGAATGCTACATACAAATCCATTTGCTTTTCTAAGTATTTCTCATATACATTCTTCAAAGCAAACACCTGATCCACACATCCTCTACCACTTCTGAAACCACACTGCTCTTCCCCAATCTGCTGGAAAGAGGGGCAAGTATGAAGTCTGTTGGGGATGAGAGAGCTTGGGAAGTGAGTCAGTTGTTGTTCGCTGATGATACAGTGCTGGTGGCTGATTCATGTGAGAAACTGCAGAAGCTGGTGACTGAGTTTGGTAAAGTGTGTGAAAGAAGAAAGTTAAGAGTAAATGTGAATAAGAGCACAGTTATTAGGTACAGTAGGATTGAGGGTCAAGTCAATTGGGAGGTAAGTTTGAATGGAGAAAAACTGGAGGAAGTAAAGTGTTTTAGATATCTGGGAGTGGATCTGGCAGCGGATGGATCCATGGAAGCAGAAGTGGATCATAGGGTGGGGGAGGGGGCGAAAATTCTGGGAGCCTTGAAGAATGTGTGGAAGTCGAGAACATTATCTCGGAAAGCAAAAATGGATATGTTTGAAGGAATAGTGGTCCCAACAATGTTGTATGGTTGTCCTCAAACATTGTCCTCAAACATCTCATTTCCAGCACATCCATCCTCCTGCGCACAACTCTATCCATAGCCCATGCCTCGCAACCATACAACATTGTTGGAACCACTATTCCTTCAAACATACCCATTTTTGCTTTCCGAGATAATGTTCTCGACTTCCACACATTCTTCAAGGCTCCCAGGATTTTCGCCCCTTCCCCCACCCTATGATCTACTTCCGCTTCCATGGTTCCATCCACTGCCAGATCCACTCCCAGATATCTAAAACACTTTACTTCCTCCAGTTTTTCTCCATTCAAACTTACCTCCCAATTGACTTGACCCTCAACCCTACTGTACCTAATTACATTGCTCTTATTCACATTTACTCTTAACTTTCTTCTTTCACACACTTTACCAAACTCAGTCACCAGCTTCTGCAGTTCCTCACATGAATCAGCCACCAGCGCTGTATCATCAGCGAACAACAACTGACTCACTTCCCAAGCTCTCTCATCCCCAACAGACTTCATACTTGCCCCTCTTTTCAAAACTCTTGCATTTACCTCCCTAACAACCCCATCCATAAACAAATTAAACAACCATGGAGACATCACACACCCCTCCCGCAAACCTACATTCACTGAGAACCAATCACTTTCCTCTCTTCCTACACGTACACATGCCTTACATCCTCGATAAAAACTTTTCACTGCTTCTAACAACTTGCCTCCCACACCATATAATCTTGATACCTTCCACAGAGCATCTCTATCAACTCTATCATATGCCTTCTCCAGATCCATGAATGCTACATACAAATCCATTTGCTTTTCTAAGTATTTCTCATATACATTCTTCAAAGCAAACACCTGATCCACACATCCTCTACCACTTCTGAAACCACACTGCTCTTCCCCAATCTGCTGGAAAGAGGGGCAAGTATGAAGTCTGTTGGGGATGAGAGAGCTTGGGAAGTGAGTCAGTTGTTGTTCGCTGATGATACAGCGCTGGTGGCTGATTCATGTGAGAAACTGCAGAAGCTGGTGACTGAGTTTGGTAAAGTGTGTGAAAGAAGAAAGTTAAGAGTAAATGTGAATAAGAGCAATGTAATTAGGTACAGTAGGGTTGAGGGTCAAGTCAATTGGGAGGTAAGTTTGAATGGAGAAAAACTGGAGGAAGTAAAGCGTTTTAGATATCTGGGAGTGGATCTGGCAGCGGATGGAACCATGGAAGCGGAAGTAGATCATAGGGTGGGGGAAGGGGCGAAAATCCTGGGAGCCTTGAAGAATGTGTGGAAGTCGAGAACATTATCTCGGAAAGCAAAAATGGATATGTTTGAAGGAATAGTGGTCCCAACAATGTTGTATGGTTGCGAGGCGTGGGCTATGGATAGAGTTGTGCGCAGGAGGATGGATGTGCTGGAAATGAGATGTTTGAGGACAATGTGTGGTGTGAGGTGGTTTGATTGAGTAAGTAACGTAAGGGTAAGAGAGATGTGTGGAAATAAAAAGAGCGTGGTTGAGAGAGCAGAAGAGGGTGTTTTGAAATGGTTTGGGCACATGGAGAGAATGAGTGAGGAAAGATTGACCTAGAGGATATATGTGTCGGAGGTGGAGGGAACGAGGAGAAGTGGGAGACCAAATTGGAGGTGGAAAGATGGAGTGAAAAAGATTCTGTGTGATCGGGGCCTGATCATGCAGGAGGGTGAAAGGAGGGCAAGGAATAGAATAGAGTGAATTGGATCGATGTGGTATACCGGGGTTGACGTGCTGTCAGTGGATTGAATCAGGGCATGTGAAGCGTCTGGGGTAAACAATGGAAAGCTGTGTAGGTATGTATATTTGCGTGTGTGGACGTATGTATATACATGTGTATGGGGGTGGGTTGGGCCATTTCTTTCGTCTGTTTCCTTGCGCTACCTCACAAACATGGGAGACAGCGACAAAGCAAAAAAGAAAAAAAAAATATATATTCTTACATTACATTACATTAAATGTAAGGGTAAGAGAGGTGTGGAAATAAAAAGAGCATGGTTGAGAGAGCAGAAGAGGGTGTTTTGAAATGTTTTGGGCACATGGAGAGAATGAGTGAGGAAAGATTGACCAAGAGGATATATGTGTCGGAGGTGGAGGGAACGAGGAGAAGTGGGAGACCAAATTGGAGGTGGAAAGATGGAGTGAAAAAGATTTTGTGTGATCGGGGCCTGAACATGCAGGAGGGTGAAAGGAGGGCAAGGAATAGAGTGAATTGGATTGATGTGGTATACCAGGGTTGACGTGCTGTCAGTGGATTGAACCAGGGCATGTGAAGCGTCTGGGGTAAACCATGGAAAGTTCTGTGGGGCCTGGATGTGGAAAGGGAGCTGTGGTTTCGGGCATCATTGCGTGGCAGGTGGAGAATGAGTGTGAACGAATGGGGCCTTTGTTGTCTTTTCCTAGCGCTACCTCGCACACATGAGGGGGGAGGGGGATGGTATTCGATGTGTGGCGAGGTGGCGATGGGAATGAATAAAGGCAGACAGTGTGAATTGTGTGCATGGGTATATATGTATGTGTCTGTGTATGTATATATATGTGTACATTGAGATGGATAGGTATGTATATTTGCCCTTATTCATTCCCAACGCCACCCCGCCACACATGAAATAACAACCCCCTCCCCCCTCATGTGCACGAGGTAGCACTAGGAAAAGAGAGCAAAGGCCACATTCATTCACACTCAGTCTCTAGCTGTCATGTATAATGCATCAAAACCACAACTCCCTTTCCAAATCCAGGCACCACAGAACTTTCCATGGTTTACCCGAAACACTTCACATGCCCTGGTTCAATCCACTAACGGCAAGTCAACCCCGGTATACCACATTGTTCCAATTTACTCTATTCCTTGCACACCTTTCAACCTCCCAGTTGACTTGTCCCTCAACCCTACAGTACCTAATAACCTTGCTCTTATTCACATTTACTATCAGCTTTCTTCTTACACACACATTACCAAACTCAGTCACCAGTTTCTACAGTTTCTCACATGAATCAGCCACCAGTGCTGTATCATCAGCAAAACAACAACTGACTCACTTCCCAACCTCTCTCATCCACAACAGACTGCATACTTGCCCCTCTCTCCAAAACTCTTGCATTCATCTCCCTAACCACCCCATCCAAAAACAAATAAAACAGCCCTGGAGACATCATGCACACCTGCCGCAAACCTACATTCACTGAGAACCAATGACGTTCCTCTCTTCCTACTCGTACACATGCCTTATATCCTCAATCAAAACTTTTCACTGCTTCTAACAACTTGCCTCCCATGCCATATATTCTTAATACCTTCCACAGAGCATCTCTATCAACTCATCATATGTCTTCTCCAGATCCATAAATGCTACATACAAATCCATTTGCTTTTCTAACTATTTCTCACATTCATTTTTCAGCAAACACCTCATCCACACATCCTCTAATACTTCTGAAACCACACTGCTCTTCCCCAATCTGATGCTCTGTACATGTCTTTACCCTCTCAATCAATACCCTTCCAAATAATTTACCAGGAATACTCAACAAACTTATACCTCTGTAATTTGAGCACTCACTTCTATCCCCTTTGCCTTTGTACAATGGCACTTTGCACGCATTCTGCCAATGCTCAGGCACCTCACCATGAGTCATACATACATTAAATAACCTTACCAACCAGTCAATAATAGTCACCCCCTTTTTAATAAATTCCACTATAATACCATCCAAACCCGCTGCCTTGCAAGCTTTCATTTTACGCAAAGCTTTTACAACCTCTTCTCTGTTTTACCAAATCATTCTCCCTAACCCTCTCACTTTCCACACCGCCTCGACCAAAACACCCTATATATGCCACTCTATCATCAAACACATTAAAAAAAACCCTTCAACATACTCACTCCATCTCCTTCTCACATCACATCACCTCCCCATTAGCCCCCTCACTGATGTTCCCATTTGTTCCCTTGTCTTACACACTTTATTTACCTCTTTCCAAAACATCTTTTAGTCTCCCTAAAATTTAATGATACTCTCTTAACCCAACTTTCATTTCCCCTCTTTCTTGTGTCTTGCACCTTTCTCTTGACCTCCAGCCTCTTTCTTTTATACATCTCCCACTCATTTGCATTTTTTTCCTGCAAAAATCATCCAAATGCCTCTCTCTTCTCTTTCACTAATAATCTTACTTCTTCATCCCACCACTCACTACCCTTTCTAATCTGCCCACCTCCCATGCTTCTGATGCCACAAGCATCTTTGCACAAGCCATCACTGCTTCCCTACATACATCCCCTTCCTCCCCAACTCCCCTTACATCCTTTGTTCTCACCTTTTTTCCATCTATTCATTTATCTATCATACTTTGTCGATGTCTCCCACGTTAGCGAGGTAGCGCAAGCAAACAGACAAAAAAATGGCCCAACCCACCCATATACACATATAAACATGCACATCCACACATGCACATATACATACCTATATATTTCAACGTATACATATTATATTTATATTCTATTATTATTTGTTTTGCTTTGTAGCTGTCTCCTGCGTTTGCGAGGTAGCGCAAGGAAACAGACGAAAGAAATGGCCCAACCCACCCCCATACACAATGTACACACACACACGCCCACACACGCAAATATACATACCTATACATCTCAATGTACAAATATATATACACATACAGACACATACATATATACCCATGCACACAATTCACACTGTCTGCCCCTATTCATTCCCATCGCCACCTCGCCACACATGGAATACCATCCCCCTCCCCCCTCATGTGTGCGAGGTAGCACTAGGAAAAGACAACAAAGGCCCCATTCGTTCAAACTCAGTCTCCAGCTGTCACGCAATAATGACCGAAACCACAGCTCCCTTTCCACATCCAGGCCCCACACAACTTTCCATGGTTTACCCCAGACGCTTCACATGCCCTAATTCAATCCACTGACAGCACGTCAACCCCGGTATACCACTTCGATCCAATTCACTCTATTCCTTGCCCGTCTTTCACCCTCCTGCATGTTCAGGCCCCGATCACACAAAATCTTTTTCACTCCATCTTTCCACCTCCAGTTTGGTCTCCCACTTCTCCTCGTTCCCTCCACCTCCGACACAAATATCCTCTTGGTCAATCTTTCCTCACTCATTCTCTCCATGTGCCTAAACCATTTCAAAACACCCTCTTCTGCTCTCTCAACCACGCTCTTTTTATTTCCACACATCTCTCTTACCCTTACATTACTTACTCGATCAAACCACCTCACACCACACATTGTCCTCAAACATCTCATTTCCAGCACATCCACCCTCCTGTGCACAACTCTATCCATAGCCCACGCCTCGCAACCATACAACATTGTTGGAACCACTATTCCTTCAAACATACCCATTTTTGCTTTCTGAGATAATGTTCTCGACTTCCACACATTCTTCAATGCTCCCAGGATTTTCGCCCCCTCCCCAACCCTATGATTCACTTCTGCTTCCATGGTTCCATCCGTTGCCAGATCCACTCCCAGATATCTAAAACACCTTACTTCCTGCAGTCTCTCTCCATTCAAACTTACCTCCCAATTGACTTGACCCTCAACCCTACTGTACCTAATAACCTTGCTCTTATTCACATTTACTCTTAACTTTCTTCTTTCCCACACTTCACCAAACTCAGTCACCAGCTTCTGCAGTTTCTCACATGAATCAGCCACCAGCGCTGTATCATCAGTGAACAACAACTGACTCACTTCCCAAGCTCTCTCATCCACAACAGACTTCATACTTGCCCCTCTTTCCAAAACTCTTGCATTCACCTCCCTAACAACCCCATCCATAAACAAATTAAACAACCATGGAGACATCACACACCCCTGCCGCAAACCTACATTCACTGAGAACCAATCACTTTCCTCTCTTCCTACACATACACATGCCTTACATCCTCGATAAAAAACTCTTCACTGCTTCTAACAACTTGCCTCCCACACCATATATTCTTAATACCTTCCACAGAGCATCTCTATCAACTCTATCATATACCTTCTCCAGATCCATAAATGCTACATACAAATCCATTTGCTTTTCTAGGTATTTCTCACATACATTCTTCAAAGCAAACACCTGATCCATACATCCTCTACCACTTCTGAAACCACACTGCTCTTCCCCAATCTGATGCTCTGTACTTGCCTTCACCCTCTCAATAAATACCCTCCCATATAATTTACCAGGAATACTCAACATACTTATACCTCTGTAATTTGAGCACTCAATCTTATCCCCTTTGCCTTTATACAATGGCACTATGCACGCATTCCGCCAATCCTCAGGCACTTCAACATGAATCATACATACATTAAATAACCTTACCAACCAGTCAACAATACAGTCACCCCCTTTTTTAATAAATTCAACTGCAATACCATCCAAACCCGCTGCCTTGCCGGCTTTCATCTTCCGCAAAGCTTTTACTACCTCTTCTCTGTTTACCAAATCATTTTCCCTAACCCTCTCACTTTGCACACCACCTCGACCAAAACACCCTATATCTGCCACTCTATCATCAAACACATTCAACAAACCTTCAAAATATTCACTCCATCTCCTTCTCACATCACCACTACTTGTTATCACCTCCCCATTAGCCCCCTTCACTGAAGTTCCCATTTGCTCCCTTGTCTTATGCACTTTATTTACCTCCTTCCAGAACATCTTTTTATTCTCCCTAAAATTTAATGATACTCTCTCACCCCAACTCTCATTTGCCCTCTTTTTCACCTCTTGCACCTTTCTCTTGACCTCCTGTCTCTTTCTTTTATACATCTCCCACTCAATTGCATTTTTCCCTGCAAAAATCGTCCAAATGCCTCTCTCTTTTTCACTAATAATCTTACTTCTTCATCCCACCACTCACTACCCTTTCTAATCAACCCACTTCCCACGCTTCTCATGCCACACGCATCTTTTGTGCAAGCCACCACTGCTTCCCTCAATACATTCCATTCCTCCCCCACTCCCCTTACCTCCTTTGTTCTCACCTTTTTCCATTCTGTACTCAGTCTCTCCTGGTACTTCCACACACAAGTCTCCTTCCCTAGCTCACTTACTCTCACCACCCTCTTCCCCCCCAACATTCTCTCATCTTTTCTGAAAACCCATACAAATCTTCACCTTCGCCTCCACAAGATAATGATCAGACATCCCTCCAGTTGCACCTCTCAGCACATTAACATCCAAAAGTCTCTCGCGCACCTGTCAATTAACACGTAATCCAATAACGCTCTCTGGCCATCTCTCCTACTTACATACGTATACTTATGTATATCTCTCTTTTTAAACCAGGTATTCCCAATCACCAGTCCTTTTTCAGCATATAAGTCTACAAGATCTTCACCATTTCCATTTACAACACTGAGCACCCCATATATACCAATTATTCCCTCAACTGCCACATTACTCACCTTTGCATTCAAATCACCCATCACTATAACCCGGTCTTGTGCATCAAAACCACTAACACACTCATTTGGCTGCTCCCAAAACACTTGCCTCTCATGATTTTTCTTCTCCTGCCCAGGTGCATATGCACCAATAATCACCCATCTCTCTCCATGAACTTTAAGTTTTACCCATATTAATCAAGAATTTACTTTTTTACACTCTATCACATATTCCCACAACTCCTGTTTCAGGAGTAGTGCTACTCCTTCCCTTGCTCTTGTCCTCTCACTAACCCCTGACTTTAATCCCAAGACATTCCCAAACCACTCTTTCCCTTTACCCTTGAGCTTCGTTTCACTCAGAGCCAAAACATCCAGGTTCCTTTCCTCAAACATACTACCTATCTCTCCTTTTTTCATATCTTGGTTACATCCACACACATTTAGACACCCCAATATGAGCCTACGAGGAGGATGAGCACTCCGTGCGTGACTCCTTCTTCTGTTTCCCATTTTAGAAAGTTGAAATACAAGGAGGGGAGGATTTCTGGTCCCCCACTCCCGTCCCCTCTAGTCGCCTTCTACGACACATGAAGAATACGTGGGAAGTATTCTTTCTCCCCTATCCCCGGGGATAGGGGAGAGAGAATACTTTCCACACATTCCCCGCATGTCATAGAAGGCAACTAGTGTCATAGAAGTTGACTACAGGGGAAGAGAGCGGGTGGCTAGAAATCCTCCCCTCATTGTATTTCAACTTTCTAAAAGGGAAAATAGAAAAAAAAGTTATGCTGGGTGTGCTCATCCTCTTCGAAGGCTCAGACTGAGGTGTCTAAATGTGTGTGGATTTAACCATGAAGAGAAAAAAAGAGAGATAGGTAGTATGTTTGAGGAAAGATACCTGGATGTTTTGGCTCTGAGAGAAATGAAGCTCAAGGGTAAAGGGGAAGAGTGGTTTGGGAATGTCTTGGAAATAAAGTCATGGGTTGGTGAGAGGACAAGAGCAAAGGAAGGAGTAGCACTACTCCTGAAGCAGGAGTTTTTGGACTGTGTGACTGAGTGTAAGAAAGTAAACTCCAGATAGATATGTGTAAAACTGAAAGTGGATGGAGAGAGATGGGTAATTATTGGTGACTATACACCATACATACAGTGAATATCCTCACCAAGCAATCAAGAACATAGTCACCCGCTTATTCAATAAATTCCAGTACAATACCATCCAAACCCGCTGCCTTCCCGGCTTTCATCTTCTGCAAAGCTTTCACTCTCTCTTCTCTGTTTACCAAATCATTCTTCCTGACCCTCTCACTTCATACACCACCTTGACTAAAACACCCTATATCTGCCACTCTATCATCAAACACATTCAACAAACCTTCAAAATACTCACCCCATCTCCCTCTCACTTCTCCACCACTTGTTATTACCTCCCCATTTGCTACCCTTCACCGATGTTCCCATTTGTTCACTTGTCTTACGCACTTTATTTACCTCCTTCCAAAACATCGTTTTATTCTCCCTAAAATTTAATGATACTCTCTCACTCAACTCTCATTTGTGCTCTTTTTCACCTCTTGACATCCAGCCTCAATCATCCAAATGCCTCCCTCTTCTCTTTCACTAACAATCTTACTTCTTCATTCCACCACTCACTACCCTTTCTAATCTGCCCACCTCCCACGTTTCTCATGCCACAGGCATCTTTTGCGCAAGCCATCACTGCTTCCCTAAATACATCCCATTCCTCCCCCACTCCCCTTACATCATTTGGTCTCACCTTTTTCCATTGTGCATTCAATCTCTCATGGTACTTGCTCGCACAAGTCTCCTTTCCAAGCTCACTTACTCTTACCACTCTCAACCCCAACATTCTCTCTCCTTTTCTGAAAACCTTTACATATCTTCACCTTTGTCTCCACAAGGTAATGATCTGACATCCCTCCAGTTGCACCTCTCAGCACATTAACATCCAAAAGTTTCTCTTTCACACACCTATCAGTTAACACATAATCCAATAATGCTCTCAGGCAATCTCTCATACTTGCATAAGTATTTTTTTTTTATTTTTATTTTGCTTTGTCGCTGTCTCCCGCGTTTGCGAGGTAGCGCAAGGAAACAGACGAAAGAAATGGCCCAACCCACCCCCATACACAATGTACACACACACACACCCACACACACAAATATACATACCTATACATCTCAATGTACACATATATATACACACACAGACACATACATATATACCCATGCACACAATTCACACTGTCTGCCCCTATTCATTCCCATCGCCACCTCGCCACACATGGAATACCATCCCCCTCCCCCCTCATGTGTGCGAGGTAGCACTAGGAAAAGACAACAAAGGCCCCATTCGTTCACACTCAGTCTCCAGCTGTCACGCAATAATGCCCAAAACCACAGCTCCCTTTCCACATCCAGGTCTCACACAACGTTCCATGGTTTACCTCAGACACTTCACATGCCCTGATTCAATCTACTGACAGCACCTCAAATGCGATATACCACATCGATCCATTCACTCTATTCTTTGCCCACCTTTCACCCTCCTGCATGTTCAGGCCCCGATCACACAAAATCTTTTTCACTCCATCTTTCCACCTCCAATTTGGTCTCCCTCTTCTCCTCGTTCCCTCCACCTCCGACACATATATCCTCTTGGTCAATCTTTCCTCACTCATTCTCTCCATGTGCCCAAACCATTTCAAAACACCCTCTTCTGCTCTCTCAACCACACTCTTTTTATTTCCACACATCTCTCTTACCCTTACATTACTTACTCGATCAAACCACCTCACACCACACATTGTCCTCAAACATCTCATTTCCAGCACATCCATCCTCCTGCGCACAACTCTATCCATAGCCCACGCCTCACAACCATACAACATTGTTGGAACCACTATTCCTTCAAACATACCCATTTTTGCTTTCCGAGATAATGTTCTCGACTTCCACACATTCTTCAAGGCTCCCAGGATTTTCGCCCCCTCCCCCACCCTATGATTCACTTCCACTTCCATGGTTCCATCCGCTGCCAGATCCACTCCCAGATATCTAAAACACTTTACTTCCTCCAGTTTTTCTCCATTCAAACTTACCTCCCAATTGACTTGACCTTCAACCCTACTGTACCTAATAACCTTGCTCTTATTCACATTTACTCTTAACTTTCTTCTTTCACACACTTTACCAAACTCAGTCACCATAAGTATACTTATGTATATTTCTCTTTTTAAACCAGGTATTCCCAATCACCTGTCTTTTTTCAGCACACAAATCTACAAGCTCTTCACAATTTCCATTTACAACACTGTACACCCCATATACACCAATTATACCCTCAACTGCCACATTACTCGCCTTTGCATTCAAATAACCCATCACTATTACCCGGTCTCGTGGATCACAGCTGTTAACACACTCATTCAGCTGCTCCCAAAACACTTGCCTCTCATGATCTTTCTTCTCATGACTAAGAAAGAGTGAGAAAAATGTGTGGTAATAAAAAGATTGTGGTTAAGAGAGCAGAAGAGGGTATATTGTAATGGTTTGGTCACATGGAGAGAATGAGTGAGAAAGATTGACAAAAAGGATATACATGTCAGAGGTGGAGGGAACAAGAAGTGGGAGACCAAATTGGAGGTGGAAGGATGGAGTGAGAAAGATTTTGAGTGATCGGGCTCTGAACATACAGGAGGATGAAAGGCATGCAAGGAATAGAGTGAATTGTAATGATATGGTATACCTGGGTCAACATGTCAATGGATTGAAAGAGGGAATGTGAAACATCTGGGATAAAACATGGAAACTTTTGTAGGGCCAGGATGTGGGAAGGGAACTGTGATTTTGGTGCATTACATATGACAGCTAGAGACTGAGTGTGAAAGAATGTGGCCTTTGTTGCCTTTTCCTAGTGCTACCTCGCGCACACGGGGGGAGGGTGATACTATTTCGTGTGTTGTGGGGTGGCGGTGGGAATGGATGAAGGCAGCATGTATGAATATGTAAATGTGTATATATGTATAAGTCTGTGTATATATATGTATGTATATGTTGAAATGTTGTATGGTTGCGAGGCGTGGGCTATGGATAGAGTTGTGCGCAGGAAGGTGGATGTGCTGGAAAAGAGATGTTTGAGGACAATATGTGGTGTGAGGTAGTTTGATCGAGTAAATAATGTAAGGGTAAGAGAGATGTGTGGTAATAAAAAGAGTGTGGTTGAGAGAGCAGAAGAGGGTGTTTTGAAATGGTTTGGGCACATGGAGAGAATGAGTGAGGAAAGATTGACCAAAAGGATATATGTGTCAGAGGTGGAGGGAATGAGGAGAAGTGGGAGACCAAATTGGAGGTGGAAAGATGGAGTGAAAAAGATTTTGAGTGGTCGGGGCCTGAACATGCAGGAGAGTGAAAGGCATGCAAGGAATAGAGTGAATTGGAACGATGTGGTATACCGGGGTCGACGTGCTGTCAATGGATTGAACCAGGGCATGTGAAGCGTCTGGGGTAAACCATGGAGAGTTCTGTGGGGCCTAGATGTGGAAAGGGAGCTGTGGTTTCGGTGCATTATTACATGACAGCTAGAGACTGAGTGTAAACAAATTGGGCCTTTGTTGTCTTTTCCTAGCACTACCTCACTCACATGAGGGGGGGAGGGGGTTGTTATTCCATGTGTGGCGAGGTGGCGATGGGAATGAATAAAGGCAGACAGTATGAATCATGTACATGTGTGTATATGTATATGTCTGTGTGTGTATATATATGTATACTCTGAGATGTATAGGTATGTATATTTGCGCGTGTGGACGTGTATGTATATACATGTGTATGTGGGTGGGTTGGGCCATTCTTTTGTCTTTTTTTTTTTTTTGGACAATCACATGTTTACCAAATGGCGTCCTAGCTTCGTCTCCTCGGTGTATATCAACTGACTGTTATATTTCTCGCTTGTGTCTGCCCTGATGATGTGATTATTACACGAAAGTGCACTTGGGAACTTTCGTAATTCATTTTCCCTGTGGACTCATAGGAATATCTTGATCACGCGCAAAATTGTGATCCTTTCCAACAGGTATGTATTTGTGCATGTGTGGGTGTTTATGTATATACATGTGTATGTGGGTGGGTTAGGCCATTCTTTCATCTCTTTCCTTACGCTACCTTGCGAATGCAGGAGACAGCGACAAAGTATAGTAATTTTATCATCATTAGCATTATACTCAATCACTGTTTCCTGCGTTAGCGGGGTAGCACAAGGAAACAAAGAATGGCCCAACCACTCATATACACACATATATACATAAATGCCCATACATGCACATATACATTTCAATGTATACATACATATACATACACAGACATATACATATATATACGCACATACACATTCATACTTTCTGCCTCTATCAATTCCTGTCGCCACCCTACTACACAGGAAAAAGCATTCCCTTCCAGGAAAGTAGCGCCAGGAAAGACAAAAAGGCCACATTCCTTCACACACAGTCTCTAGCTGTCATGTGTAATGCACTGAAACCACAGCTCCCTTTCCACATCCAGGTCCCACAGGTCTTTCCATGGATTACCCTAGATGCTTCACATGCCCTGGTTCAGTCCACTGACAGCACGTTGACCCCGGTATACCACATCGCTCCAATTCACTTTATTCCATGCATGCCTTTCTTCCTCCAGTATGTTCAGGCCCTGATCATTCAAAATCTTGTTCACTCCTTCTTTCTACCTCCAATTTGGTCTCCTGCTTTTCCTTGTTCCCTCCACCTTTGTTACATAAATCCTCTTTGTTAATCTTTCCTAACTCATTCTCTCCATGTATCCAACCATTTCAATACACCCTCTACTGCTCTCTCAACCACACTCTTTTTATTACGACACATCCCTCTTACCCTTTCAGTACTCACTTGATCAAACCACCTTACACCACATGTTATCCTCAAATGTCTCATTTCCAACACATCCACCCTCCTCCATACAACCCTATCTACAGCTCATGCCTCGCAACCACATAACATTGTTGGAACTACTATTCCTTCAAACATACTCATTTTTGCTCTCTAAGATAACGTTCTCGCCTTCCACACATTCTTAAACACTCCCAGAACCTTCGCCCCCTCCCCCACCCTGTGATTCACTTCCACTTCCATGGTTCTATCCACTGCTAAGTCTACTCCCCGATATCTAAAACACTTTACTTCCTTTAGTTTTTCTTCATTCAAACTTACTTCCCAATTAACTTACCCCTTAACCCAACTGAACTTAATAACCTTGCTCTTATTCACATATACTCTCAACTTTCTCCTTTCACATACCTTACCACACTCAGAATCACCAACCTCAGCAGTTTCTCACCTAAATCAGCCACCAGTGCTGTATCATCAGAGAACAACAACTGACACTTCCCAAGCCCTCTCACCAACAACAGACTGCATACTAGCCCCTCTCTCCAAAACTTGCATTCACTTCCCTGAACCACCCCATCCATAATTAAATTAAACAAACATGGAGACATCACGCACCCCAGCCTCAAACTGACATTTATAGGGAACCAATCACTTTCCTCCCTTCCTACTCGTACACGTACACATGCCCCGCATCCTTGGTAAAAACTTTTCACTGCTTCTAGCAACTTACCTCCTGCACCATATATTCTTAATACCTTCTACAAAGCATCTCAATGAACACCATCATATCCCTTCTCCAGATCCATAAATGCTACATACAACTCCATCTGTTTTTCTATGTATTTCTTTTATACATTCTTCAAAGCAAAATCCTGATCCACACATCCTCTACTTCTAAAACCACACTGCTCTTCCCCAATCTGATGCTCTGTACATGCCCTTATCCTCTCAATCAATACCCTCTCATATAATTTCCCAGGAATACTCAACAAACTTAAGCCTCTGTAATTTGAGCACTCACCTTTATCCATTTGCCTTTGTACAATGGCACTATGCATGCACTCCGCCAATCCTAAGGCACTTAACCATGATCCATACATACAATGAGTATCCTTATCAACCAATCAACAACTCAGTCATCCCCTTTTTTAATAAATTCCATCTTTTTTAATAAATACCATCTAAACATGCCACCTTGCCAGCTTTTATCTTCCGCAAAGCTTTCACTACCTCTTCTGTTTACCAAACCACTTTCCCTGACCCTCTCTCTTTGCACACCATCCCAACCAAAACACCCTATATCTGCCACTCTATCATCAAACGCATTCAACAACCTTCAAAATACTCACTCCATCTCCTTCTAACTTCATTACTACTTGTTATTACCTCCCCATTTGTGCCCTTCACCAATGTTCCCATTCATTCTCTTGTCTTATGCACATCATCTACTTCCTTCCAAAACACCTTTTTATTCTCTCTAAAATTTAGTGATACTCTCTCACCCCAACTCTCATTTGCCCTCTTTTTCACCTCTTGCTGCATTTTCATACATCTCCCAGACATTTGCACTACTTCCTTGCAAAAATTGTCCAAATGCCTCTATCTTCTCTTTCACTAACAGCCTTATTTCATCCCACCACTCACTACCCTTTTTAATCTGCCCACCTCCCACCTTTCTCATGCCACATGCATCTATTGTGCAAAGTATCACTGCTTTCCTAAATACTTCCCATTCCTCGCACACTCCCCTCACATCAATTGCTCTCACCTTTTGCCATTCTACACTCAATCTGTCCTGGTACTTCCTCACATAAATCTCCTTTTCAAGCTCAATTACTCTCACCACTCTCTTCTCCCCAACATTCTCTCTTCTTCTCTGAAAACCTTTACAAATCTTCACCTTCGCCTCCACAAGACAATGATCAAACATCCCTCCAACTGCCCCCCCTCAGAACATTCACATCCAAAAGTCTCTCGTTTATAAGCCTAAGTCTCTCGTTTACAAGCCTATCAATTAACACATAATCCAACAACACCCTTTGACCATCTCTCCTACTCACATATGTATACTTATGTATATCTCTCTTTTTAAACTAGGTATTCCTACAATCACCAGTCCTTTTTCAGGACATAAATCCACAAGCTCTTCACCATTTAAATTTAGAACACTGAAAACCCTATGTACACCAATTATACCCTTAACTACCACATTACTCACCTTTACATTCAAATCACCCATCACTATAATTTGGTCTCATGCATCAAAGCTGCTAACACACTCACTCAGCTGCTCCCAGAACACTTGCCTCTCATGATCTTTCTTTTCATGACCAGGTACATAGGTACCAATAATCACCCATCCCTCTCCATCTACTTTCAGTTTTACCCACATCAATTTACCTTCTTACACTCTATCACATACTCCCATAACTCATGTTTCAGGAGAGGTCCTACTCCTTCCTTTTCTTTTGTCCTCTCAACAACCCCTGACTTTACTCCCTAAGACATTCCCAAACCTCTTTTCCCCTCTACCCTTTAGCTTTGTTTCGTTCAGTGCCAAAACATTCAGGTTCCTTTTCTCAAACATACCACCTATCTCTCCTATCTTCTCCTCTTGGTTATATCCACACACATTTAGACACATTTATCTCCGGGGATGAGGGAGAAAAAATACTTCCCACATATTCCCTGTGTGTCGTAAAAGGCAACTAAAAGGGGAGGGAGTGGGGGCCTGGAAATCCTCCCCTCTAGCTTTGTTAATTTTCTAAAAGAAGGAACAGAAAAGGTGGCCAAGTGAGGACATTCCTTATAGGCTCAGTCCTTAGAACCTTTGCCCCCTCCCCCACCCTGTGACTCACTTTCGCTTCCATGGTTCCATCTAATGCCAAAGCCAGAACCTTTGCCCCCTCCCCACCCTGTGACTCACTTTCACTTCTATGGTTCCATCCAATGCCAAATCCACTCCCAGATATCTAAAACACTTCACTTTCTCCAGTTTTTCTCCATTCAAAGAGAGGTGGTTTGATCAAGCAAGTAATGAGAGGGTAAGAGAGTATTATTTTTTTTTTTTTTATTATACTTTGTCGCTGTCTCCTGCGTTTGCGAGGTAGCGCAAGGAAACAGACGAAAGAAATGGCCCAACCCCCCCCATACACATGTATATACATACGTCCACACACGCAAATATACATACCTACACAGCTTTCCATGGTTTACCCCAGACGCTTCACATGCCTTGATTCAATCCACTGACAGCACGTCAACCCCGGTATACCACATCGCTCCAATTCACTCTATTCCTTGCCCTCCTTTCACCCTCCCGCATGTTCAGGCCCCGATCACACAAAATCTTTTTCACTCCATCTTTCCACCCCCAATTTGGTCTCCCTCTTCTCCTCGTTCCCTCCACCTCCGACACATATATCCTCTTGGTCAATCTTTCCTCACTCATTCTCTCCATGTGCCCAAACCACTTCAAAACACCCTCTTCTGCTCTCTCAACCACGCTCTTTTTATTTCCACACATCTCTCTTACCCTTACGTTACTCACTCGATCAAACCACCTCACACCACACATTGTCCTCAAACATCTCATTTCCAGCACATCCATCCTCCTGCGCACAACTCTATCCATAGCCCACGCCTCGCAACCATACAACATTGTTGGAACCACTATTCCTTCAAACATACCCATTTTTGCTTTCCGAGATAATGTTCTCGACTTCCACACATTCTTCAAGGCCCCCAGAATTTTCGCCCCCTCCCCCACCCTATGATCCACTTCCGCTTCCATGGTTCCATCCGCTGCCAGATCCACTCCCAGATATCTAAAACACTTCACTTCCTCCAGTTTTTCTCCATTCAAACTCACCTCCCAACTGACTTGACCCTCAACCCTACTGTACCTAATAACCTTGCTCTTATTCACATTTACTCTTAACTTTCTTCTTCCACACACTTTACCAAACTCAGTCACCAGCTTCTGCAGTTTCTCACATGAATCAGCCACCAGCGCTGTATCATCAGCGAACAATTGACTCACTTTCCAAGCTCTCTCATCCCCAACAGACTTCATACTTGCCCCTCTTTCCAAAACTCTTGCATTTACCTCCCTAACAACCCCATCCATAAACAAATTAAACAACCATGGAGACATCACACACCCCTGCCGCAAACCTACATTCACTGAGAACCAATCACTTTCCTCTCTTCCTACACGTACACATGCCTTACATCCTCGATAAAAACTTTTCACTGCTTCTAACAACTTTCCTCCCACACCATATATTCTTAATACCTTCCACAGAGCATCTCTATCAACTCTATCATATGCCTTCTCCAGATCCATAAATGCTACATACAAATCCATTTGCTTTTCTAAGTATTTCTCACATACATTCTTCAAAGCAAACACCTGATCCACACATCCTCTACCACTTCTGAAACCACACTGCTCTTCCCCAATCTGATGCTCTGTACATGCCTTCACCCTCTCAATCAATACCCTCCCATATAATTTACCAGGAATACTCAACAAACTTATACCTCTGTAATTTGAGCACTCACTCTTATCCCCTTTGCCTTTGTACAATGGCACTATGCACGCATTCCGCCAATCCTCAGGCACCTCACCATCAGTCATACATACATTAAATAACCTTACCAACCAGTCAACAATACAGTCACCCCCTTTTTTAATAAATTCAACTGCAATACCATCCAAACCTGCTGCCTTGCCGGCTTTCATCTTCCGCAAAGCTTTTACTACCTCTTCTCTGTTTACCAAATCATTTTCCCTAACCCTCTCACTTTGCACACCACCTCGACCAAAACACCCTATATCTGCCACTCTATCATCAAACACATTCAACAAACCTTCAAAATACTCACTCCATCTCCTTCTCACATCACCACTACTTGTTATCACCTCCCCATTTGCGCCCTTCACTGAAGTTCCCATTTGCTCCTTTGTCTTACGCACTTTATTTACCTCCTTCCAGAACATCTTTTTATTCTCCCTAAAATTTAATGATACTCTCTCACCCCAACTCTCATTTGCCCTTTTTTTCACCTCTTGCACCTTTCTCTTGACCTCCTGTCTCTTTCTTTTAAACATCTCCCACTCAATTGCATTTTTTCCCTGCAAAAATCGTCCAAATGCCTCTCTCTTCTCTTTCACTAATACTCTTACTTCTTCATCCCACCACTCACTACCCTTTCTAATCAACCCACCTCCCACTCTTCTCATGCCACAAGCATCTTTTGCGCAATCCATCAGTGATTCCCTAAATACATCCCATTCCTCCCCCACTCCCCTTACTTCCATTGTTCTCACCTTTTTCCATTCTGTACTCAGTCTCTCCTGGTACTTCCTCACACAGGTCTCCTTCCCAAGCTCACTTACTCTCACCACCCTCTTCACCCCAACATTCACTCTTCTTTTCTGAAAACCTATACAAATCTTCACCTTAGCCTCCACAAGATAATGATCAGACATCCCTCCAGTTGCACCTCTCAGCACATTAACATCCAAAAGTCTCTCTTTCACATGCCTGTCAATTAACACGTAATCCAATAACGCTCTCTGGCCATCTCTCCTACTTACATAAGTATACTTACGTATATCTTGCTTTTTAAACCAGGTATTCCCAATCATCAGTCCTTTTTCAGCACATAAATCTACAAGCTCTTCACCATTTCCATTTACAACACTGAACACCCCATGTATACCAATTATTCCCTCAACTGCCACATTACTCACCTTTGCATTCAAATCACCCATCACTATAACCCGGTCTCGTGCATCAAAACCACTAACACACTCATTCAGCTGCTCCCAAAACACTTGCCTCTCATGATCTTTCTTCTCATGCCCGGGTGCATATGCACCAATAATCACCCACCTCTCTCCATCAACTTTCAGTTTTACCCATATTAATCGAGAATTTACTTTCTTACATTCTATCACATACTCCCACAACTCCTGTTTCAGGAGTATTGCTACTCCTTCCCTTGCTCTTGTCCTCTCACTAACCCCTGACTTTACTCCCCAGACATTCCCAAACCACTCTTCCCCTTTACCCTTGAGCTTCGTTTCACTCAGAGCCAAAACATCCAGGTTCCTTTCCTCAAACATACTACCTATCTCTCCTTTTTTCACATCTTGGTTACATCCACACACATTTAGGCACCCCACTCTGAGCCTTCGAGGAGGATGAGCACTCCCCGCGTGACTCCTTCTTCTGTTTCCCATTTTAGAAAGTTAATACAAGGAGGGGAGGATTTCTGGCCCCCCGCTCCCGTCCCCTCTAGTCGCTTTCTACGATACGCGAGGAAGAGAGATGTGTGGTAATAAAAGAGCGTGGTTGAGAAAGCAGAAGAGGGTGTATTGAAATGGCTTGGACATATGGAGAGAATGAGTGAGATAAAGTTGATAAAGAAGATATATGTGTCAGAGGTGGAGGGAATAAGAAGTGGAGGGATGAAGTGAAAAAGATTTTGAGTGATTGGGGACTTAACAAGCAGGAGGGGGAAAGGCATGCAAGGAATAGAGTGAACTGGAATCATGTGGTGTACTAGCAACCCTAGTACATCACATGATTCCTGTCATTGGCCTGCACCAGGGCATGTGAAGTGTCTGGGGTAATCCATGGAAAGGTCTGTGGGGCCTGGATGTGGATAGGGAGTTGTGGTTTTGGTGCATTACACGTGACAGCTAGAGACTGAGTGTGAACGAATGTGGCCTTCTTTGTCTGTTCTCCTAGCACTATCTCGCTGCTGCAGGGGGTGGTGATGCTGCTTCCTGTGAGGCGGGGTGGTGCTGGGAATGGATGAAGGGAAGTGAGTGAGAAATGGGATGTATTTAGGGAAGCAGTGATGGCAAGTGCAAAAAATGAATGTGGCATGAGAAAGGTGAGAGGTGAGTAGACTAGAAAGGGTAGTGAGCGGTGGATGAAGTAAAGTTGTTAGTGAAAGAGAAAAGAGAGGCATTTGAACAATACTTACAAGGAAGGAGTGCAAATGAATGGGAGATGTATAAAAGAAAATGGCAGGAGGTTAAGAGGAAGGTGCGAGGGTTAAAAAATAGGGCAATTTTTTCCTCAATTATTCACCAACTCTGCCAGGAACAAGTGAAAAAATTTTCTCATCTATTCTCGTCCATTCTCTATCTCTCATGTGTAATGCACTGATACTAGAGACCCTTATCCACAACTAGACCCCACACACCTTTCTGTAGTTTCCCTAAGCTGCTTCATATACCCTGATTCAGTCCACTGACAGAATGTCATACCCTGTCATGCTCCAATGCACACTATCCCTTGCATGCCTTTCACCCTCCTGATTGTTCAGTCTCTGAATACTCTACATCTTATTCACCCCATCCTTTCATCATGAATTTAGTCTCCCCTTTCTACTTGTCCCCTTCACTTCTGATGCATACATCATCTCTGTCAACCTCTCCCCACTCAATCCTCTCTACATATCCAAAGCATTCACACACACCCTCTTCAGCTCTCTCAAGTCATACTATTCTTACTACCACACCTCTCTCTCACCTCATCATTACTTACTTGATCAACCCTTCTCACACGATATACCATTCTCAAACATTTCATGTCCAATACATTCACCCTCTTTCTTATATTCTCATTCATAGCCCATGCCTCAAATCCACACTACACTGTTTAGACTACTATACATTCAGACATAACCATCTTTGTCATCCCACATTGTGACCCCTCTTTCCACGTATTCCTCAGTGCTCCCAGGACTTTTGCCCCCTTATCCACTCCATGAAGTATACTGTTGTGCAGAATACCATGATGTCATTCTGCATTTAAGTTATCTAAAATACAGTGGTAATACAGGGGAAACATTGGCAGAGTTGCAAAGGTGTAGGTGGTTCAGCTAATTATTTGCATTCACATTAACCGATGCTACTCGCAGTTGGCAGCACACTATGTAGTTTGGTGGACATTCTAAAGGCCATGTGAGCTGCAGCAATCTACACAGTAGAGGAAAAAGTTTCTTAAAAGTCATGTAAAAATTGAAATTTTCACAATTAACAATAATAAAATTGTTCAATTGCAAATGTAATTTATGCAATGAAAGGGTTAATGTCCATTTGTATGCTAATTTTTGCTACATAAATAATCTGGATCTATCTTAAATTCTAAATTACAAAGTAATGTATTTGTTGAACATTTATGATAAATCTATATAAACTTTGAGTGAAATCAGAGTTAGGCCTTGATTCATACGTGTATGCGGCAGATAACTGTACACTGTTTTTGCAAAAATATTTTTGATTACTCATGATACCAAGTGGTGTCTAGACTCATTAGGGAGTAAGGTGTGTTGGCTGTTTAAACACAATACTTGTTCACCATTTGCCCATTAACAGGGCATACTAGAAATTTTATGGGTCATACCTATGTGTTCATGGAAGAAATCTGTGAAATAACTATAACAACCATTCCCACTTCTCATGTAACCCATGAGTTAGTTATTTGTCACATTTCTTTAATTCTCAATTAAACTAACCCACGATATTTTTAAATCAATACAAATGGTCATCCTTTCAAAGGGACTCATAACGTACCTTCCCAACCCACAGCAAGCAATGATGGAACATTGTGTTTAGTTACAAACTTTTCCTCTACTACCATCTGGGTAGCTGTCACGATCTGCGCTGTAATAATCAGAAGATCCCCTGGAAGATACAAGTCAATTATCAGTTAAAAAAAGAATGCTACTTTCTAGAGTATTCAGAAAAATACTTTGTACAAAGCTAGACAAATAATTAGACATGCATATTTGAAAGATTAACACTTTACCTATGAACATACTCTAAATCTAAAGTTCATGCTCACATGAAATTTTTGTTACCTGACATACGTGTATTTTACAATGGAATATACAACAAATGCTAATACAGTATCAAGGATACCTGTAATTTTCTTAAATTCTTATCTTTCTGCTCACATCAAATAAATAAAGATAGTCTATACAACCTATCAAAAAACATACTTCAGGTGGAAGAATGATTTGGGAATGTATTCAGAGTAAAGTCTGAGGTTAGTGTGAGGGTAGGAACACAGGATAGGGTAGCACTTCTAATGAAAGAGGAGTAGTGATATGTGTGAAGGAGTATAAGGAAATTAGTCCCAGATTAATGGAGGTGAAAATAAAAATGGATTGTGAGAGGTGAGTGAAAAATAGTGCATATGCTCCTAATAGAGAGAGGAGTAAAGAGGACAGGTGAGTATTTTGATATTTTGGGATGAGCTGAGAGAATGCATCAGCAATTTTGATGTGAGGGATTGGGTAACAGTTATCGGTGATTTGCATGTAAGTGTGGGAGTTGTGATAGTTGAGGGTAATCTAGAGGGGCATGAGGGTATGTATGCATTGTGAATGAGAACAGTAAACAGCTTATTGAGTTATGTGCTGAAAAGAAATGGTGACTGGGAATACCTGGCTTTGAAAGAGGAGTATGCACATGTGGGAGAGGGTGGGGTTAAGGTAAAAGGGCACTTTTGGATCATGTCCTTATTGAAGGACATGCTACACAGAGATCTTTAGATGAATGTGTTGAAAAGAGCAGCTGGTGAAACATCAGACTTCTTCATGGAGATGATGGTGAAAGTTTGTAGACTTATGGACAAGAGGAAATGATATGGGTGGGAAGAGGTTGGTGACTGAGTGAGCTTGGAAGATAGGCTTGTGTGAGGAGATAGCAGGAGAGACTGGATAAGAGTGGTAAAAGGCATGAGCAAGTAAAACTAATGGAAAAGGTGAGGAATGGAAGGTATTTATGGAAACAGTGCTAACATGTGCATGAAAAGAGTGTGACATGCAGAAGCTAGGATGTGGATGTAAAGAGAAGGGTAGTGAGTAGTGGGATGAGGAAGTTAGGCTGTTAATGAAAGAGAATGAGGGGTGTAAGGAAGAAACATGAATAACTGGGAGATGTTCTAGAGGAAGTTGAAAAAGGTCAAGACGAAGGTGCAGGTGGTTGAAAAACTGGACAAATGAGTTAGAATTAAAGATTATCAGCAAACTTCTGGGAGAATAAGAAAATGTTTTGGAAGGTGAGTAGCATAACACCAATAAATAAAAGGGATTATACGTGAAGGTAACAGATGCGGAAATGGTAGCATGCAAAGAAGAGGATGAGCAGATATGAAGTGAGTATTCTAAAGGATTGTTGCATAGAGTCATGAGAGTTATGGTGGTTTGGTAAATAGAGAAGTGATGAATACCTCTCATAAGTGGGAAAGTGAGTGGAGCAGATAGGATTGCAGTTGAATTTCTCAAGAAAGGAACTGACAATGATGTTGAGGGTTAGCCAAGTTACTTAAAGTGAGGCACCTGAGGACTGGCAGAATGTTAGTAGAGTGCCAATGTTTAAAGGCAATGGGGACAAAATTGACAGAATTGCTGAGCTACATGTTCAATGAGTGTATCTGGTAAGTTGTACAGGAAAGTGGTGAAAGAGGGGGAGGTGGCATGCACTGAGAAACTGGGTAGGAAATATGTGGCTTCAGGAGTGATAGATGAAGTGTGGATCAGGTGTCTGCTTTGGAAAATGTGTGAAAAATAC
The DNA here is from genome assembly GCF_036320965.1 of Panulirus ornatus. Lineage (NCBI taxonomy): Eukaryota > Metazoa > Arthropoda > Malacostraca > Decapoda > Palinuridae > Panulirus > Panulirus ornatus. The sequence continues at coordinate 105,216,753 of NC_092225.1, read as the reverse complement.
TTTGAGATACATATGAATATGATAGAGATCCTCAGTGGAAGGTGATATGACTATATGGTGTGGGAGTAAAGCAACTAGAAGGAGAGAAGTTATCAAAAAAGTAAGGTATGTAAGTAAGTAGGGAGGAGTGTGAGTGGTTCTAAGTGTAGGTGAGTCTAGGTCAGTTGTGTGGTGCCACCATGGGTGTTCAACCTGCAAATGGGTGGGGTAGTGAGGGAGACAAATGCAAGGGTCTTGGAGAGTGGGGTAGGTCTGCAGTCTGCTGGGGTTGAGGGGACCTGAAAGGGGACACAATTGCTATATTGTGATGATATGGCTCTGGAGACAGAATCGAGTGAGAGAATGCAAAAGCTGGTTTCTGAGTTTGGGAGAAAGCATGAAAGGAAAAAGGTGAGGACTAATTTGAATAAAAGCAAGATTCTACAGCTTAGCAGTGGAGAAAGATAAGTTGGTTGGAGTGTAAGTTTAGAATAGAGAGAACCTGGAAGAAGCACTTTTCGGACAGTCCAAAAAGAGATTAAGGGAAGACGAGCATCAGATGGTGAAGGAATGTTAAGAGTCATCCAAGGTGAAGTTAGAGGGGAAGCGGGAACTAAAGAGAGTTGTTCTATCAATGGGAGAGACAGCTAAAGTACCATCAGAATGATAGTTTTCGATAGAGAAGTGGGAAGAAAGTAGGTCATGGAGGCATTTTTTTTATTTGAAGGCTTCAATCATGGACAAAATTGCACAAAAAGGGCTGGGCCTTAACTGAAATATACAGAGAATTATGAAATGGCGAAAGAAAAGACAAGGAAAATTATTTATGAATTTTGGAGGAAGTGAAAAACCTGTCCTTTGAAATGTGCCAGGTCATAGTTATTGGAAAAGACATGAGAAGGTAGAGAGTTCCAAAGCTCCAACATGTAGAGAAAGAAGCAGGTATCAAAACAGACCACCCTTGAGTTGCCGATGGCCACACAGTAATCCTGTGAGTCAGCCGCCTGCCAAATATAGCGTGGTCTAGCTAGTAGTGTGGGCACAGAAGCAGCCAAATCTCAGAAGCAAAATCCAAAGTAATACCCATAAAAAAGATAAAGTGAAACAACATTGCAACATAGGGCATGAGGGTTAAGTCTGGAAGTTAGCGTGGGGCATTTTCGACTCAACTCTGTCAAGTAAGAATGCAGAGCTAGAGCTGCCCCAGGTGTGAAGGCAGTATTCCATACAAGGATGAATCAATCCTTTGTATAAATGGAACAAATGTTCAGAAGAAAAGAAGCTTTGACATCTAAACAGGATGCCCAGTTTCTTAAAAGCAGACTTAGCTATTCCTGTACTGTGGGGTTTCCAAGAAAGAGTGGATGTTATAGTAATACCAAGAATATTCATTGAGCCAAGAGGTGGAATTACAAAACCGCCAAAGGAGATATGAGAGTTGTGACGAGTTTTTGATAAGAAATGGGAAGAAACTAGGTTTGGGAAACATTAAAATTGACAAGATTTTGTCTACCCCGCTTAGATATCGTAACAAGATTTTGTCTATCCCACTTAGATATCTAAACAAGATTTTGTCTACCCCACTTAGATACCCTAACAAGATTTTGTCTAACTCACTTAGATACCCTAACAAGATTTTGTCTACCCCACTTAGATACCCTAACAAGATTTTGTCAGTCCCACTGAAATATCCTATCCAAGTCTAAGTTTACTAAGGAAATTGTGTCAAGACGAGATGCAGACTGAATGAGAGAAAACAGAGCAGAATTGAAGGATGTGGATGAATGCAGCATCGGGTCGTCAGCATATGAGTGCATTGGACTATTTGTGGAGGAAATTGTTGAAAAAAAAGGATAAAAATGAAAGGGACAGGACAGAACCTTAAGAGGCACTGCTGTTGATGGAGAAGAGGGGCAAGGGTGATACATCAACAACCACAGAAATAGATCAGCCAGAGAGGAAGCTGGATATGAAGGAGCAAAGTAAGGGAGGGAAGCCAAAAGAGGGAAACTTAGAGATGAGACCCTGATGCCACACCCTGTCAAAAGCCTAAGATATGTAAGGGCAACTACACATGACTCCTCAAAGTCTTTCAGGTATGGTGACTGGGCATTAGTGAGATAGGAAAGAATATCACCAGTGGATGTTGCCTTACAGAAACCATACTGGTGATCAGAAAAGAATGTTCAAGAGATGGGGCTCGATGAGTGTAAAAATCCCACCCAGTACAGTGCAAATAAGTAATTACCATTCTGAGTCAGAAGGAAATAGTTCCAGGGTCACGTGGAGTCACGTGAAACACCTGGAAAGAAATGAGGTGTGTTTGAGGCACAAGCTACTCTCAAAATGCTTATGATGCTTCATAATTTTCCACTTTTCAGCATTCAGCAATGCTGAGGAGTTAACTGGACCTCTTTGCTCGTGCAACACTGATAACACTCCCATATGCTATGATTTGATACAAAAAGACAGCCCTTTAAACCACAAAACCATAGCAAGTCTGTTTATTCACTGACCAATCGAATGCTTATCTCAAGCAGGTAGGCGGTACCATGCTAGGTTTTGTTTTATCTCGAAATTCATACTAAAATTTTCTTTGCAGTTGTAAAGGTATAAAAATAGTATTGCTCCATTAAACCATTGTAAATCAGTGTACAACTGCATGCATGTTTATAGGGAGAACACTGTATGTAAGGGACACAAAGAAAAAGAGCACCATGGTGCACATGAGAAGAAAGATCATGAGAGGTACATGTTTTGGGGACAGCTGAGTGAGTGTGTCAGCAGTTTTGGTGCATGAGACTGGGTATCAGTGATGGATGATTTAAATGCAAAGGTAAGTAATGTGGAAGCTTATGTTATAATTGGTGTGCAAGAGGTATTCACTGTTATGAATGGAAGTGGTGAAGAGCTTGTGGAGTTGTGTGCTGAAAAAAGACTGGTGATTAGGAATACTTGGTTTAAAAAGTATATGCATACACAAGCATACATATGTGAGTGGGAAAGATGGTAAACGCGCATTATTAAATTACATATTAATTGATCGGTATGTAAAAGAGAGACTTTTGGATGTAAATGTACTGAGAGGGGCAGATGGTGTAATGTCTGATCACTATCTTGTGGAGGTGAGGTTGAAGAATTGTAGAGGTTTTCGAAAAGGAGGAGACAATGTCAGGGAGAAGATAGTGGTGTGAGGAAGTGAGCTTGGAAAGAGGAGCTGTGTGAAAAAATACTAGGAAAGATTAAGTATAGAATGGCAAAAGGTGAGTGCAAATGAAGAGAGGAGTAGGTAAGGAATGGGAGGTACTTAGGGAAGCAGTGATGGCTTGTGCATGAGATGCATCTAGCATGCGAAAGGTAAGAGGTGGGCAGATTAGAAAGGGTAATGAGCGGTGGGATGAAGAATTAAAGTTGCTAGAGAAAGAGAAAAGGGAGGTGTAAGAGTGGTACCTACAAGGAAGGAATGCAAGTGACTGGGAAAGTATAGGGATTGAAAAAGAGGGCAAATGAGAGTCGGGTTTGAGAGAATATCATTAAACTTTAGGGAGGATAAAAAGATATTTTGGAAGGAGGTAAATAATGTGCAAAAGACAAGAGAGCAAATGGGAACATTGGTGAAGGGGGGCAAAAGGGGAAGTAATGACAGGTAGTGATGGAGTGACAAGATGGAGTGAATATCTTGATGGATTGTTAAATGTGTTTGCCGATAAGAGTGGCAGATATAGGGTGTTTTGGTTGGGGTGGTATGTGAAGTGAAATAGTTGTAGAGAGTGGTTCGAAGAGAGAAGAGGTGATGAAAGCCTTGCCAAAGAGAAATCTGGCAAGGCAGTGGGAGTGGATGGTATTGCAGTTTAATCTACTAAGACAGGGGGTGACTGTGTTGTTGATTAGTTGGTAAGGATATCTATTTTATGTACGGATCATTGTGAAGTGCCTGAGGATTAGAGGAATGCATGTATAGAGCCAATGTATAAAGGCAAAAGGGGATAAAGATTAGAGTTCAAACAACAGAGGCATGAGTTTGTTGAATGTACCTGGAAAATTTCATGGGAGGGCATTAACTGAGAGGGTGAAGGCATGTACAGAGCATCAGACTGGGGAAGAGCAGTGTGGTATCAAAAGTTGTTGAGCATGTGTGGATCAGATGTTTCCTTTGATGAAAGTGAGTGAGAAATACTTAGGAACACAGATGGATATGTATGTATGTGGCATCTGTAGATCTGGAGAAGGCACATGATTGCATTGACAGAAATACTTTGTGGAAGTTCTTAAGAACATATGGTGTGAGAGGTAAGCTGCTTGAAGCAGTGAGAAGTTTTTATCAAGGGTGTAAAATGTGTGCACGAGTAGGAAGAGAGAAGAGTGACTGGTCCCTAATGAAGGTTGCTTTGTGGCAAGGGTGTGTGATGTCACCATGGTTATTTAATTTGTTTATGGATGTGGTAGTTAGGGAGGTAAATGCAAGAGTCATGGAGAGAGGGGCAAGTATGCAGTCCGTTGGGGATGAGAGGGCCTGGAAGGTGAGTCAGTGATTGTTTGCCAGTGATAGAGCTCTGGTTGCTGATTTGAGAGAGAAACTACAGAAGTCGGAGACTGAACTTGGAAAAATGTGTAAAAAGAGAAAGTTGAGAGTAAATGAGAATAAAATCAAGATTATTAGGTTCAGCAGGGTTGAGGGACAAGCGAGTTACGATATAAGTTTGAATGGAGAAAAATTGGAGGAAGTGAACTGTTTTAGATATTTGGGAGTGAACGTGGCAGCAAATGGAACCATGGAAGTGGAAGTAAGTCATAGGGTGGGGGAGGGATGCAAAGGTTCTGGGAGCAATGAAGAATGTGTGCAAAGAGAGAACATTATCTTGGAGAGGAAAAATGGGCATGCTTGAAGGAATAGTAGTTCCAACAATATTATATGGTTGTGAGGCATGGACTATTGATAGGGTTGTGTGGAGGAACATGGATGTGTAAGATAAGAAATTTCTGAGAACAATATGTGAAGAGAGGTGGATTGATCACATAAATAATGAAAGGGTAGAAGAGATGTGTGGTAATAAAAAGAGTGTGGCTGAGAGAGCAGGTGTGTTGAACTGGTTTGGACATATGGATAGAATGAGTGAGGAAAGGCTGATGAAGAGGATATATATGTCAGGGGCGGAGGTAACAAGGAGAAATGGGGGACCATATTGGAGGTGGAAGGATGGAGTGAAAAAGATTTTGAGCAATTGGGGCCTGAACATACAAGAGGCTGAAAGGCATGCAAGGAATGGAGTGAATTGGAACGATGTGGTATATCTAGGTCAATGTGCTGTCAATGGATTGAACCAGGGCATATGAAGTGTCTGGGGTAAACCATGAAAAGTTTTGTGGGGCCTGGATGTGGAAAGGGAGCTGTGGTTTGGGTGCATTACAAATGACAGCAAGAGACTGAGAGTGAACAAATGTGGTCTTTGTTGTCTTTTCCTAGCACTACCTCGCGCATGCACACAGGGGGAGAGGGGTGCCATTTCATGTATGGCAGGTTGGCAACGGGAATGGATGAAGGCAGCAAGTATGAATATGTACATGTGTATGTATGTATAGGCCTATGTATGTATATGTATGTATACATTGAACTGTATAGGTATGTATATGTGTGTGTGTGTGTGTGTGTGCATTTATGGATATGCATGTGTATGTGGGTAGGTTGTGCCATTCTTTTGTCTCTTTCCTTGCACTACCTCGCTAACACAGGAGACAGCGACAAAGAATAACAATAATTTTTTTTTTTTTTTTGCTTTGTCGCTGTCTCCCGCGTTTGCAAGGAAGCGCAAGGAAACAGACGAAAGAAATGGCCCAACACACCCCCATACACATGTATACACATACGTCCACACACGCAAATATACACACCTACACAGCTTTCCATGGTTTACCCCAGACGCTTCACATGCCCTGATTCAATCCACTGACAGCACGTCAACCCCGGCATACCACATCGATCCAATTCACTCTACTCCTTGCCCTCCTTTCATCCTCATGCATGTTCAGGCCCCGATCACACAAAATCTTTTTCACTCCATCTTTCCACCTCCAATTTGGTCTCCCACTTCTCCTCGTTCCCTCCACCTCCGACACATATATCCTCTTGGTCAATCTTTCCTCACTCATTCTCTCCATGTGCCCAAACCATTTCAAAACACCTTCTTCTGCTCTCTCAACCACGCTCTTTTTATTTCCACACATCTCTCTTACCCTTACGTTACTTACTCGATCAAACCACTTCACACCACACATTGTCCTCAAACATCTCACTTCCAGCACATCCATCCTCCTGCGCACAACTCTATCCATAGCCCACGCCTCGCAACCATACAACATTGTTGGAACCACTATTCCTTCAAACATACCCATTTTTGCTTTCCAAGATAATGTTCTCGACTTCCACACATTCTTCAAGGCTCCCAGGATTTTCGCCCCCTCCCCCACCCTATGATCCACTTCCGCTTCCATGGGTCCATCCTCTGCCAGATCCACTCCCAGATATCTAAAACACTTTACTTCCTCCAGTTTTTCTCCATTCAAACTTACCTCCCAATTGACTTGACCCTCAACCCTACTGTACCTAATAACCTTGCTCTTATTCACATTTACTCTTAACTTTCTTCTTTCACACACTTTACCAAACTCAGTCACCAGCTTCTGCAGTTTCTCACATGAATCAGCCACCAGCGCTGTATCATCAGTGAACAACAACTGACTCACTTCCCAAGCTCTCTCATCCCCAACAGACTTCATACTTGCCACTCTTTCCAAAACTCTTGCATTCACCTCCCTAACAACCCCATCCATAAACAAATTAAACAACCATGGAGACATCACACACCCCTGCCGCAAACCTACATTCACTGAGAACCAATCACTTTCCTCTCTTCCTACACGTACACATGCCTTACATCCTCGATAAAAACTTTTCACTGCTTCTAACAACTTGCCTCCCACACCATATATTCTTAATACCTTCCACAGAGCATCTCTATCAACTTTCACTGCTTCTAACAACTTGCCTCCCACACCATATATTCTTAATACCTTCCACAGAGCATCTCTATCAACTCTATCATATGCCTTCTCCAGATCCATAAATGCTACATACAAATCCATTTGCTTTTCTAAGTATTTCTCACATACATTCTTCAAAGCTAACACCTGATCCACACATCCTCTACCACTTCTGAAACCACACTGCTCTTCCGCAATCTGATGCTCTGTACATGCCTTCACCCTCTCAATCAATACCCTCCCATATAATTTACCAGGAATACTCAACAAACTTATACCTCTGTAATTTGAGCACTCACTCTTATCCCCTTTGCCTTTGTACAATGGCACTATGCATGCATTCCGCCAATCCTCAGGCACCTCACCATCAGTCATACATACATTAAATAACCTTACCAACCAGTCAATAATACAGTCACCCCCTTTTTTTAATAAATTCCACTGCAATACCATCCAAACCTGCTGCCTTGCCGGCTTTCATCTTCCGCAAAGCTTTTACTACCTCTTCTCTGTTTACCAAATCATTTTCCCTAACCCTCTCACTTTGCACACCACCTCGACCAAAACACCCTATATCTGCCACTCTATCATCAAACACATTCAACAAACCTTCAAAATACTCACTCCATCTCTTTCTCACATCACCACTACTTGTTATCACCTCCCCATTTGCACCCTTCACTGAAGTTCCCATTTGCTCCCTTGTCTTACACACTTTATTTACCTCCTTCCAGAACATCTTTTTATTCTCCCTAAAATTTAATGATACTCTCTCACCCCAACTCTCATTTGCCCTCTTTTTCACCTCTTGCACCTTTCTCTTGACCTCCTGTCTCTTTCTTTTATACATCTCCCACTCAATTGCATTTTTTCCCTGCAAAAATTGTCCAAATGCCTCTCTCTTCTCTTTCACTAATAATCTTACTTCTTCATCCCACCACTCACTACCCTTTCTAATCAACCCACCTCCCACGCTTCTCATGCCACAAGCATCTTTTGCGCAATCCATCACTGATTCCCTAAATACATCCCATTCCTCCCCCACTCCCCTTACTTCCATTGTTCTCACCTTTTTCCATTCTGTACTCAGTCTCTCCTGGTACTTCCTCACACAAGTCTCCTTCCCAAGCTCACTTACTCTCACCACCCTCTTCACCCCAACATTCACTCTTCTTTTCTGAAAACCCATACAAATCTTCACCTTAGCCTCCACAAGATAATGATCAGACATCCCTCCAGTTGCACCTCTCAGCACATTAACATCCAAAAGTCTCTCTTTCGCGCGCCTGTCAATTAACACGTAATCCAATAACGCTCTCTGGCCATCTCTCCTACTTACATACGCATACTTATGTATATCTCGCTTTTTAAACCAGGTATTCCCAATCACCAGTCCTTTTTCAGCACATAAATCTACAAGCTCTTCACCATTTCCTCGACCAAAACACCCTATATCTACCACTCTATCATCAAACACATTCAACAAACCTTCAAAATACTCACTCCATCTCCTTTTCACATCACCACTACTTGTTATCACCTCCCCATTTGCGCCCTTCACTGAAGTTCCCATTTGCTCCCTTGTCTTACGCCCTTTATTTACCTCCTTCCAGAACATCTTTTTATTCTCCCTAAAATTTAATGATACTCTCTCACCCCAACTCTCATTTGCCCTCTTTTTCACCTCTTGCACCTTTCTCTTGCCCTCCTGCTTCTTTCTTTTATACATTTCCCAGTTATTTGCACTATTTCAACTCTATCATATGCCTTCTCCAGATCCGTAAATGCCACAGACAAATCCATCTGTTTTTCTTAGTATTTCTCACATACATCCTTCAAAGCAAACACCTGATACCCACATCCTCTACCACTTCTGAAACCACACTACTCTTCCCCAATCTGATGCTCTGTATATGCCTCGACCCTCTCAATCAATACCCTCCCATATAATTTCCCAGGAATATTCAACAAACTTATACCTCTATAATTTGAACACTCACCTTTATTCCTTTGCCTTTGTACAATGGCATTATGTATGCATTCCATCAATCCTCAGGCACTTCACCATGAACCATACATACAATGAATATCCTAACCAACCAATCAACAACACAGTCACCCCCCTCTTTTAATAAATTCCACTGCAGTACCATCTAAACCCGCCGCCTTGCCGGCTTTCATCTTCCACAAAACTTTCTCTACCTCTTTGTTTACCAACCATTCTCCCTGACCCTCTCACTTTGCACGCTACCAAAACACCCTATATCTGCTGCTCTATCATCAAACACATTCAACAATATATTTATATATATATGAATTTATATTTTTTTTTTTTTTTTTTTTTTTTCCCCCCCAAAAAAAGAAGGAACAGAGAAGGGGGCCAGGTGAGGATATTCCCTCTAAGGCCCAGTCCTCTGTTCTTAACGCTACCTCGCTAACGCGGGAAATGGCGAATAGTTTGAAAAAAGAAAAAAAAAAAAAATATATGAATCAGATTGGGGAAGAGCAGTGTGGTTTCAGAAGTGGTAGAGGATGTGTGGATCAGGTGTTTGCATTGAAGAATGTATGTAAGAAATACTTAGAAAAGCAAATGGATTTGTATGTAGCATTCATGGATCTGGAGAAGGCATATGATAGAGTTGATAGAGATGCTCTGTGGAAGGTATTAAGAATATATGGTGTGGGAGGAAAGTTGTTAGAAGCAGTGAAAAGTTTTTATCGAGGATGTAAGGCATGTGTGTGTGTAGGAAGAGAGGAAAGTGATTGGTTCTCAGTGAATGTAGGTTTGCGGCAGGGGTGTGTGATGTCTCCATGGTTGTTTAATTTGTTTATGGATGGGGTTGTTAGGGAGGTAAATGCAAGAGTTTTGGAAAGAGGGGCAAGTATGAAGTCTGTTGTGGATGAGAGAGCTTGGGAAGTGAGTCAGTTGTTGTTCACTGATGATACAGCGCTGGTGGCTGATTCATGTGAGAAACTGCAGAAGCTGGTGACTGAGTTTGGTAAAGTGTGTGAAAGAAGAAAGTTAAGAGTAAATGTGAATAAGAGCAAGGTTATTAGGTACAGTAGGGTTGAGGGTCAAGTCAATTGGGAGGTAAGTTTGAATGGAGAAAAACTGGAGGAAGTAAAATGTTTTAGATATCTGGGAGTGGATCTGGCAGCGGATGGAACCATGGAAGCGGAAGGGAATCATAGGGTGGGAGAGGGGGCGAAAATCCTGGGAGCCTTGAAGAATGTGTGGAAGTCGAGAACATTATCTCGGAAAGCAAAATTGGGTATGTTTGAAGGAATAGTGGTTCCAACAATGTTGTATGGTTGCGAGGCGTGGACTATGGATAGAGTTGTGCGCAGGAGGGTGGATGTGCTGGAAATGAGATGTTTGAGGACAATGTGTGGTGTGAGGTGGTTTGATCGAGTAAGTAATGTAAGGGTAAGAGAGATGTGTGGAAATAAAAAAGGCGTGGTTGAGAGAGCAGAAGAGGGTGTTTTGAAATGGTTTGGGCACATGGCGAGAATGAGTGAGGAAAGGTTGACCAAGAGGATATATGTGTCGGAGGTGGAGGGAACGAGGAGAAGTGGGAGACCAAATTGGAGGTGGAAAGATGGAGTGAAAAAGATTTTGTGTGATCGGGGCCTGAACATGCAGGAGGGTGAAAGGAGGGCAAGGAATAGAGTGAATTGGATTGATGTGGTATACCAGGGTTGACGTGCTGTCAGTGGATTGAATCAGGGCATGTGAAGCGTCTGGGGTAAACCATGGAAAGTTGTGTGGGGCCTGGATGTGGAAAGGGAGCTGTGGTTTCGGGCATTATTGCATGACAGCTAGAGACTGAGTGTGAACGAATGCGGCCTTTGTTGTCTTTTCCTAGCACTACCTCGCACACATGAGGGGGGAGGGGGATGGTATTCGATGTGTGGCGAGGTGGCGATGGGAATGAATAAAGGCAGACAGTGTGAATTGTGTGCATGGGTATATATGTATGTGTCTGTGTGTGTATATATATGTGTACATTGAAATGTATAGGTATGTATATTTGCGTGTGTGGACGTGTATGTATATACATTGTGTATGTGGGTGGGTTGGGCCTTTCGTTCGTCTGTTTCCTTGCGCTACCTCGCAAACGCGGGAGACAGCGACAAAGCAAAATAATAATAATAATAAAAAAATTATTCAAACAAAAAGGTGCTAAGGATGTATGTAACAAATATAGGGCAATAAATCTGTTAAGTATATCAGTAAAAGTGTATACAAGAGTGTTGTCTAAAAGAGTGATGGAAGTGACTGAATGCAGAATGAGTGAGGAGCAAGAGGGTTTTAAGAAAGGTAGAGGATGTGTGGATTAGAGTTTTGTGATGAAAATGACTATGGAAAAGTATCCAGCGAAAGGTAAGAAGTTGTATGCAGCTTTTATGGATCTGGTGAAAGCATATGACACAATCGAGTTGAATGTTTTATAGAATGTTTTAAGGATATATCGGGTAAAGGGACAACTGCTGGATGGTGTGAAAGCCTTTTGAAGAGTACCAAATGCATGTATAAGAATGGAAGGAGAGTAAAGCAAAGTTTAGGTATACATATGGGTGTGTAGCAGGGTTGTGATGATGTCAACGTGGCTTCTTAACATATTTAAGGACAAAGTGATAAGAAAGGTGAAAGCAAAACTAGAAAAACGAGATGCAGAGATGGAGTATGGTGCTGAGGTATGGTGGCCACTGATAACTCAGTTTGCAGATTATACTGTGGTATTTGATGAGATTGAAGAGAAATTGAAGAAGGCTGCAAGTGCTTTTTATGATGTGTGTGAGTGTAGACGATTGAAGGTAAATGTGAGTAAAAGTATAGTAATGGTGTATGAAAGGAAACCAAGTGAAAGTACAGATTTTGTAAAACCCTACTGAGTTAAAGAAAGTGTACTAAACTGTATTAAAGAAATGTGGGGGAGAAAGACTGGAGGAGGAGAGAGAAAGTAAGTATTTAGAAGCCATCCTAGATTAGTTTGATGGTACTGAAGGAGAGATAAGGCAGACAGCAGTACAGGGTAGAAGAGTCATTGGGTCCATTAACAGAATAATGAAGGGTAGAGGTGTAAACATTGAAGTGAAGAAGGATTAAGGGACAGTCTGAAGAGTCATTGGGTATATTAACAGAATAATGAAGGGTAGAGGCATAAGTATGAAAGTTAAGGATTAGGATTAAGGGACAGCCTGATACCCCTGACCTATGGAGCAAAAACATGGACATGAAATGAGTCATAGAGGTCAAGAATCCAGGCTGCAGAAATGAGCTATTGAAAGGAGCATGTGGTGTGACTAGATGGAATGAAGAAAGAAATGAGGGAATGTATGAAAGATGCAGCATGGCAGGGCATGCAAAGTTGAGTTTTCACTCATGGTGTAACCAGATGCAGGTTGAGCAAGGTTAAAAGCAGGGCGTGCAGGGAATGAATTGTGGAGTGTCAGAGCGGGTGAAACGTAATACTTCAAGGTGGTCTGGGCATGTGGAAAGAATGCAAGCCTGGGAGTCTACAAGGGGAGTGCATCACAATACAATAGCACAATACAACAGAAAGTGGCTGGTGTGAGGAATACTGCCTGTGACATGGGGAAATAGAGTGGAAGAATACTGTAGAGAGAGAAACATTGAAAGAATGTGTGGAATGGTGCATGCAAGGGAGACTATGGATGGTAGTCTATTATTTAGTACATATTACATGACAGGAGGAGCAGAAACTTAGAGAAAAAGAAATTGTTGAAAAGACAGGAGAAAATTCAAAACTATTCCTTAAATCTAAGAAAAGTAAACTCTGTTAAAGAGTGGCTTAGGGTCAGAGATTCAGATGGGAGGATTGCTGGAGATAACACTGAAATGTATGAGGAAGTGAATGTTTTGCTCAAAAGGGGATTCACACCAAAGGATATTGGGGATGATCAGGTAAAAAGGACTTGGAAAGTATGGATATTGTTAAGATAATGCACGCAACTGAAGGGTTTTGATCTAATATGGCAAAAAGATCTGATATCTCTCTTTATGCACTCAGAATGTGTAAGAACACTTCACAAGCACAATGAAATTTTTTCAAATAATCAATAAAAGAAAATATGGTTCACTGAGTGGAAGAGAAAATGTGCTTGCATTAAGAATTGAGACTGGGACCAGCATTTCTGATGAGTATGACCAGTAAAACACCGATCAAACAACCCTATGACTCCTTTTATGGGGTTCCTACAGCTTCCAAGATGCACTCCAATCAGGAACAGAAAAATGACAGACTCCTTTGGAGTGAAGAGTTCCTCAGCAACACCAAACTCCCATTTGTCAACTGACAATGATACAGTCACAATGAAGTTGAGTTTTCACTCATGGTGTAACCAGATGCAGGTTGAGCAAGATAATACCTGGAAAAGATGGTTGAAAGCAAATGCATGACTATTTCCTCATACAAAAGGTATTCGACACAACCATCCACAACCATAACAAATAGTAGTAGGCTACCTTCATAGCTGGCCATCAAGCCAGATGCACTCAAAAAGGCTTCAACTCTATAACCCTTATGCTCTGCAATGGAGTTTCACAGAGGGCAAATCTCTCTCCATTTCTTCTCATTCTTAACTTGTATGACCTTCCATTTCTTCCAGTACACTTTGCTTTTTAAATGACTTTTTACTGAATACTAATGCAATATTTAGTGCATAAGTGGCATTTTGAGTGTGGCAGAGGTGGATATATCATGTGAACATTACAGACGAAGCTAATATGATGGATGAGGTTTATGTCTTCATTCACACTTTCACCATTACATCACAAAATGCCTTTACTATACATTATCAAAAGAGTTTCTGATATCACAATCATAGAAAAAAAAAAAAAAAAAATATAAATATATATATATATATATTTTTTTTTTTTTTTTTTTTTTTTTTTTTATACTTTGTCGCTGTCTCCCGCGTTTGCGAGGTAGCGCAAGGAAACAGACGAAAGAAATGGCCCAACCCCCCCCCCCATACACATGTACATACACACGTCCACACACGCAAATATACATACCTACACAGCTTTCCATGGTTTACCCCAGACGCTTCACATGCCTTGCTTCAATCCACTGACAGCACGTCAACCCCTGTATACCACATGACTCCAATTCACTCTATTTCTAGCCCTCCTTTCACCCTCCTGCATGTTCAGGCCCCGATCACACAAAATCTTTTTCACTCCATCTTTCCACCTCCAATTTGGTCTCCCTCTTCTCCTCGTTCCCTCCACCTCCGACACATATATCCTCTTGGTCAATCTCTCCTCACTCATTCTCTCCATGTGCCCAAACCATTTCAAAACACCCTCTTCTGCTCTCTCAACCACGCTCTTTTTATTTCCACACATCTCTCTTACCCTTACGTTACTTACTCGATCAAACCACCTCACACCACACATTGTCCTCAAACATCTCATTTCCAGCACATCCATCCTCCTGCGCACATCTCTATCCATAGCCCACGCCTCGCAACCATACAGCATTGTTGGAACCACTATTCCCTCAAACATACCCATTTTTGCTTTCCGAGATAATGTTCTCGACTTCCACACATTTTTCAAGGCTCCCAAAATTTTCGCCCCCTCCCCCACCCTATGATCCACTTCCGCTTCCATGGTTCCATCCGCTGACAGATCCACTCCCAGATATCTAAAACACTTCACTTCCTCCAGTTTTTCTCCATTCAAACTCACCTCCCAATTGACTTGACCCTCACCCCTACTGTACCTAATAACCTTGCTCTTATTCACATTTACTCTCAACTTTCTTCTTCCACACACTTTACCAAACTCAGTCACCAGCTTCTGCAGTTTCTCACATGAATCAGCCACCAGCGCTGTATCATCAGCGAACAACAATTGACTCACTTCCCAAGCTCTCTCATCCCCAACAGACTTCATACTTGCCCCTCTTTCCAGGACTCTTGCATTTACCTCCTTTACAACCCCATCCATAAACAAATTAAACAACCATGGAGACATCACACACCCCTGCCGCAAACCTACATTCACTGAGAACCAATCACTTTCCTCTCTTCCTACACGTACACATGCCTTACATCCTCGATAAAAACTTTTCACTGCTTCTAACAACTTGCCTCCCACACCATATATTCTTAATACCTTCCACAGAGCATCTCTATCAACTCTATCATATGCCTTCTCCAGATCCATAAATGCTACATACAAATCCATTTGCTTTTCTAAGTATTTCTCACATACATTCTTCAAAGCAAACACCTGATCCACACATCCTCTACCACTTCTGAAACCGCACTGCTCTTCCCCAATCTGATGCTCTGTACATGCCTTCACCCTCTCAATCAATACCCTCCCATATAATTTACCAGGAATACTCAACAAACTTATACCTCTGTAATTTGAGCACTCACTCTTATCCCCTTTGCCTTTGTACAATGGCACTATGCACGCATTCCGCCAATCCTCAGGCACCTCACCATGAGTCATACATACATTAAATAACCTTACCAACCAGTCAACAATACAGTCACCCCCTTTCTTAATAAATTCCACTGCAATACCATCCAAACCTGCTGCCTTGCCGGCTTTCATCTTCCGCAAAGCTTTTACTACCTCTTCTCTGTTTACCAAATCATTTTCCCTAACCCTCTCACTTTGCACACCACCTCGACCAAAACACCCTATATCTGCCACTCTGTCATCAGACACATTCAACAAACCTTCAAAATACTCATTCCATCTCCTTCTCACATCACCGCTACTTGTTATCACCTCCCCATTTACGCCCTTCACTGAAGTTCCCATTTGCTCCCTTGTCTTACGCACCCTATTTACCTCCTTCCAGAACATCTTTTTATTCTCCCTAAAATTTACTGATAGTCTCTCACCCCAACTCTCATTTGCCCTTTTTTTTCACCTCTTGCACCTTTCTCTTGACCTCCTGTCTCTTTCTTTTATACTTCTCCCACTCAATTGCATTTTTTCCCTGCAAAAATCGTCCAAATGCCTCTCTCTTCTCTTTCACTAATACTCTTACTTCTTCATCCCACCACACACTACCCTTTCTAACCAGCCCACCTCCCACTCTTCTCATGCCACAAGCATCTTTTGCGCAATCCATCACTGATTCCCTAAATACATCCCATTCCTCCCCGACTCCCCTTACTTCCATTGTTCTCACCTTTTTCCATTCTGTACACAGTCTCTCCTGGTACTTCCCCACACAGGTCTCCTTCCCAAGCTCACTTACTCTCACCACCTTCTTCACCCCAACATTCACTCCTCTTTTCTGAAAACCCATACAAATCTTCACCTTAGCCTCCACAAGATAATGATCAGACATCCCTCCAGTTGCACCTCTCAGCACATTAACATCCAAAAGTCTCTCTTTCGCACGCCTGTCAATTAACACGTAATCCAATAACGCTCTCTGGCCATCTCTCCTACTTACATAAGTATACTTATGTATATCTCGCTTTTTAAACCAGGTATTCCCAATCATCAGTCCTTTTTCAGCACATAAATCTACAAGCTCTTCACCATTTCCATTTACAACACTGAACACCCCATGCATACCAATTATTCCCTCAACTGCCACATTACTCACCTTTGCATTCAAATCACCCATCACTATAACCCGGTCTCGTGCATCAAAACCGCTAACACACTCATTTAGCTGCTCCCAAAACACTTGCCTCTCATGATCTTTCTTCTCATGCCCAGGTGCATATGCACCAATAATCACCCACCTCTCTCCTTCAACTTTCAATTTTACCCATATTAATCGAGAATTTACTTTCTTACATTCTATCACATACTCCCACAACTCCTGTTTCAGGAGTATTGCTACTCCTTCCCTTGCTCTTGTCCTCTCACTAACCCCTGACTTCACTCCCCAGACATTTCCAAACCACTCTTCCCCTTTACCCTTGAGCTTCGTTTCACTCAGAGCCAAAACATCCAGGTTCCTTTCCTCAAACATACTACCTATCTCTCCTTTTTTCACATCTTGGTTACATCCACACACATTTAGGCACCCCACTCTGAGCCTTCGAGGAGGATGATCACTCCCCGCGTGACTCCTTCTTCTGTTTCCCATTTTAGAAAGTTAATACAAGGAGGGGAGGATTTCCGGCCCCCCGCTCCCGTCCCCTCTAGTCGCTTTCTACGACACGCGAGGAATACGTGGGAAGTATTCTTTCACCCCTATCCCCAGGGATAATATACATATATATATACATATACACACACACACACACACACACACATATGCACATACACACACACACACACACACACATACATATATATACATATGAAAAATGTAAGAACAATTTAGAAACAAACTTTTAGCTTGAAATGAATGAAAAAAAAATGAATGTCACATAATGGTTCAACCTCTGGCTATGGAAAAGGGAAATGGCGAATAGTATGAAAAAAAAAATATATATATATATTTTTTTTTTTTTTTTTTTTCAAACTATTCGCCATTTCCCGCGTTAGCGAGGTAGCGTTAAGAACAGAGAACTGGGCCACTGAGGGAATATCCTCACCTGGCCCCCTTCTCTGTTCCTTCTTTTGGAAAATTAAAAAAAAAAAATTGAGAGGGGAGGATTTCCAGCCCCCCGCTCCCTCCCCTTTTAGTCGCCTTCTACGACACGCAGGGAATACGTGGGAAGTATTCTTTCTCCCCTATCCCCAGGGATAATATATATATATATATATATATATATATATATATATATATATATATATATATATATATATATATATATATATTTCTTCTTTTTTTTTTATACTTTGTCGCTGTCTCCCGCGTTTGCGAGGTAGCGCAAGGAAACAGACGAAAGAAATGGCCCAACCCCCCCCCATACACATGTACATACACACGTCCACACACGCAATATACATACCTACACAGCTTTCCATGGTTTACCCCGGACGCTTCACATGCCTTGATTCAATCCACTGACAGCACGTCAACCCCTGTATACCACATCGCTCCAATTCACTCTATTCCTTGCCCTCCTTTCACCCTCCTGCATGTTCAGGCCCCGATCACACAAAATCCTTTTCACTCCATCTTTCCACCTCCAATTTGGTCTCCCTCTTCTCCTCGTTCCCTCCACCTCCGACACATATATCCTCTTGGTCAATCTTTCCTCACTCATTCTCTCCATGTGCCCAAACCATTTCAAAACACCCTCTTCTGCTCTCTCAACCACGCTCTTTTTATTTCCACACATCTCTCTTATCCTTACGTTACTTACTCGATCAAACCACCTCACACCACACATTGTCCTCAAACATCTCATTTCCAGCACATCCATCCTCCTGCGCACAACTCTATCCATAGCCCACGCCTCGCAACCATACAACATTGTTGGAACCACTATTCCTTCAAACATACCCATTTTTGCTTTCCGGGATAGTGTTCTCGACTTCCACACATTTTTCAAGGCTCCCAAAATTTTCGCCCCCTCCCCCACCCTATGATCCACTTCTGCTTCCATGGTTCCATCCGCTGACAGATCCACTCCCAGATATCTAAAACACTTCACTTCCTCCAGTTTTTCTCCATTCAAACTCACCTCCCAATTGACTTGACCCTCAACCCTACTGTACCTAATAACCTTGCTCTTATTCACATTTACTCTTAACTTTCTTCTTCCACACACTTTACCAAACTCCGTCACCAGCTTCTGCAGTTTCTCACATGAATCCGCCACCAGCGCTGTATCATCAGCAAACAACAACTGACTCACTTCCCAAGCTCTCTCATCCCCAACAGACTTCATACTTGCCCCTCTTTCCAAGACTCTTGCATTTACCTCCCTAACAACCCCATCCATAAACAAATTAAACAACCATGGAGACATCACACACCCCTGCCGCAAACCTACATTCACTGAGAACCAATCACTTTCCTCTCTTCCTACACGTACACATGCCTTGCATCCTCGATAAAAACTTTTCACTGCTTCTAACAACTTGCCTCCCACACCATATATTCTTAATACCTTCCACAGAGCATCTCTATCAACTCTATCATATGCCTTCTCCAGATCCATAAATGCTACATACAAATCCATTTGCTTTTCTAAGTATTTCTCACATACATTCTTCAAAGCAAACACCTGATCCACACATCCTCTACCACTTCTGAAACCACACTGCTCTTCCCCATATATATATATATATATATACATATATATATATATGTGTGTGTGTGTGTGTATGAAGTCTGTTGTGGATGAGAGAGCTTGGGAAGTGAGTCAGTTGTTGTTCGCTGATGATACAGCGCTGGTGGTTGATTCATGTGAGAAACTGCAGAAGCTGGTGACTGAGTTTGGTAAAGTGTGTGAAAGAAGAAAGTTAAGAGTAAATGTGAATAAGAGCAAGATTATTAGGTACAGTAGGGTTGAGGGTCAAGTCAATTGGGAGGTGAGTTTGAATGGAGAAAAACTGGAGGAAGTAAAGTGTTTTAGATATCTGGGAGTGGATCTGGCAGCGGATGGAACCATGGAAGCAGAAGTGGATCATAGGATGGGGGAGGGGGCGAAAATTCTGGGAGCCTTGAAGAATGTGTGGAAGTCGAGAACATTATCTCGGAAAGCAAAAATGGGTATGTTTGAAGGAATAGTGGTTCCAACAATGTTGTATGGTTGCGAGGCGTGGGCTATGGATAGAGTGGTGCACAGGAGGATGGATGTGCTGGAAATGAGATGTTTGAGGACGATGTGTGGTGTGAGGTGGTTTGATCGAGTAAGTAACGTAAGGGTAAGAGAGATGTGTGGAAATAAAAAGAGCGTGGTTGAGAGAGCAGAAGAGGGTGTTTTGAAATGGTTCGGGCACATGGAGAGAATGAGTGAGGAAAGATTGACCAAGAGGATATATGTGTCGGAGGTGGAGGGAACGAGGAGAAGAGGGAGACCAAATTGGAGGTGGAAAGATGGAGTGAAAAAGATTTTGTGTGATCGGGGCCTGAACATGCAGGAGGGTGAAAGGAGGGCAAGGAATAGAGTGAACTGGAGCGATGTGGTATACCGGGGTTGACGTGCTGTCAGTGGATTGAATCAAG
This sequence comes from Panulirus ornatus, assembly GCF_036320965.1. Classification (NCBI taxonomy): domain Eukaryota; kingdom Metazoa; phylum Arthropoda; class Malacostraca; order Decapoda; family Palinuridae; genus Panulirus; species Panulirus ornatus. The sequence goes on along the minus strand of NC_092225.1, from coordinate 105,196,648 downwards.
GCATGTGAAGCGTCTGGGGTAAACCATGGAAAGCTGTGTAGGTATGTATATTTGCGTGTGTGGACGTATGTATATACATGTGTATGGGGGTGGGTTGGGCCATTTCTTTCGTCTGTTTCCTTGCGCTACCTCGCAAACGCGGGAGACAGCAGCAAAAAAAAAAGAAAAAAAAAAAAGAAAAAAAAAAAATTCACATTCAATCGTATGATCAACAATTCAATGACTAACAGTTATTTTGATCAACTTCTCCAATTCATACCTCAATCCATACTATCTCTCACCTTTTATACTAAAATCTCTCATCAGCTCTATGTGTTACACAGCCATACCATTGTAACTGTCTCCTATATCTGATATGGTGAAGACTTCCTAACAAATCTTTCCCTCAAATCTCTTTAGTTTACAGAAGCTAAACTCTTACTTCCAACTATATTATGTAGATTAATTACCTTCATTCCTTCACATTCTACATCTCTGTACCTAAGTACATCAAGGTTTCAAAAGCACATATAAGTGGACCAAATACTCCACCATGCAGTCTGCTTACACAATCTCTTTAACTTTTCCTTTCACTTACTTTCTCAACAGTTTTCAATGCACTGCACCAAAGTGGCTTCCCATTCAACCCAAATCCCTGCTCGAATTCAACAAATAGAATGAAATCACTGACAAATGGAAACTGTAGTAGCTTTCAATTTGTTCCATCATGGTCCAACCATTGCCAGAGTCACTCCAACTCATCCTCATTTCATTTAGTGCCTCACTTATAAAAATATCAACCATAGTGGAATTAAACAAAATGAATTCACTCATTCAAAACACTATCTACTTTCTCTTAAATATCACTTTTCAAATAACAATTCTGCTCTGCAGGAATGTTTCCAATTATAGTAAGTAAAGACTTACAATTCAAACCCTTCTCTACAGTATCAGCTTCATTATTCCCCTCTTCCTCACCTAGAAGGCGCCTATCAACTTATATCTGCAACTCAAATGCCATTTCCTTAAAGCAAAGCATGCTAGCATTAGCATATGCTTTGTGACAATTTCTAATAGTGAAAAATTATTCACTTACCAGTAATAATACCATGCAAACACTAACAAATAAGTTGCACAAAATTTCAAACACAAAAAATCTTATTCACTTACCAGTAATAATACCATTGAGGGAGTACTTCCCAGCATCAGTGCTCCCTATGAAATCTGAAACTCCAACGATGACTAAACCAGAGATAACAACTAAGATACCAATCCATTGAAAATATCTCAATTTACGCCCTAAAAAGGCCACTGACAGCAGTCCAGTGAACACGATTACAGCACCTGTAAATCAAAGATAAGAATATGCTTTCTCAGTTATAATGTTCAAGCTAAAATGATGAATTTTCATTCTAGTTAAATTTGTCTTACTTCATCTTACATCACGTAAAGGAATCCAGAATAAATCAAAGTAAAGTTAACGGAGCATAAAAGGGTGTATGGGGGTGTATTCCTGCAACATTTTGTTACTAACGGACTCTTTTCAAATGAATGATAAAGAACTTATGCAGTGAAGTACATACATAAAAAAATTGACAGGGAAGACAGCATAAGTAATAGGGCTATCAAATGCAGTGAGACTGAAAGTCAGGAGAATTTGGAACATGTTTGAGGAAGATGAAGACACTAAATTGGGGGAAGTAAGGGGCATTTTAACCTATCAACCATGCTATCCATACATTTTTTCATTAAGATTTTCTGCGACAAATCCCAGACTAAATTCTGGGTTGGGGCGTGAAAGGGGATCATATGGGTACTGAATGCCTCCAAACAGCATATCATGTTAGCTTTCCTACAGATATGAGAAAGGGAGGGATTACACAGATTCTTCAGATGTTGATATCAATGTTAAACTTCCCTACTTCTGTTTCCTGGCACTACCACGCTGAAACAGGAAATGGCGATCAAATATAATAATAATAAGGAGAGTGGGGGAGAATGGGGTGTATTTAGGGAAGCAGTGATGGCTTGCACAAAAGATGCTTGTGGCATGAGAAGCGTGGGAGGTGGGTAGATTAGAAAATGTAGTGAGTGTTGGGATGAAGAAGCAGGGGTATGAGTGAAAGAGAAGAGAGAGGCATTTGGACAATTTTTACAGGAAAATAATGCAAATGAGTGGGAGATGTATAAAAGAAAGAGGCAGGAGGTCAAGAGAAAGGTGCAAGAGGTCAAAAAGAGGGCAAATGAGAGTTGGGGTGAGAGAGTATCATTAAATTTTAGGGAGGATAAAAAGATGTTTTGGAAGGAGGTAAGTAAAGTGCATAAGACAAGGGAACAAATGGGAACTTCAGTGAAGGGGGCTAATGGGGAGGTGATAACAAGTAGTGGTGATGTGAGAAGGAGATGGAGTGAGTATTTTGAAGGTTTGTTGAATGTGTTTGATGATAGAGTGGCAGATATAGGGTGTTTTGGTCGAGGTGGTGTGCAAAGTGAGAGGGTTAGGGAGAATGATTTGGTAATCAGAGAAGAGGTAGTAAAAGCTTTGGGGAAGATGAAAGCCAGCAAGGCAGTGGGTTTGGATGGTATTGCAGAGGAATTTCTTAAAAAAGGGGGTGACTCTATTGTTGACAGGTTGGTAAAGTTATTTAATGTATGTATGACTGATGGTGAGGTGCCTGAGGATTGGGGGAATGCTTGCATAGTGCCATTGTACAAAGGCAAAGGGGATAAAAGTGAGTGCTCAAATTACAGAGGTATAAGTATGTTGAGTATTCCTGGGAAATTAGATGGGAGGGTATTGATTGAGAGGGTGAAGACATGTACAGAGGATCAGATTGGGGAAGAGCAGTGTGGTTTCAGAAGTATTAGAGGATGTGTGGATCAGGTGTTTGCTTTGAAGAATGTATGTGAGAAATACTTAGAAAAGCAAATGGATTTGTATGTAACATTTATGGATCTGGAGAAGGCATATAATAAGAGTTGATAGACATGCTCTGTGGAAGATATCAAGAATATATGGTGTGGGAGGCAAGTTGTTAGAAGCAGTGAAAAGTTTTTATCGTGGATGTAAGGCATGTGTACGTGTAGGAAGAGAGGAGAGTGATTGATTCTCAGTGAATGGAGGTTTGCGGCAGGGGTGTGTGATGTCTCCATGGTTGTTTAATTTGTTCATGGATGGGGTTGTTAGGGAGGTGAATGCAAGAGTTTTGGAAAGAATGGCAAGTATGCAGTATGTTGTGGATGAGAGAGCTTGGGAAGTGAGTCAGTTGTTGTTCACTGATGATACAGCGCTGGTGGCTGATTCGTGTGAGAAACTGCAGAAGTTGGTGACTGAGTTTGGCAAAGTGCGTGAAATAAGAAAGCTGAGAGTAAATGTGAATAAGAGCAAGGTTATTAGGTACAGTAGGGTTGAGGGACAGATCAACTGGGAGGTAAGTTTGAATGGAGAAAAACTGGAGGAAGTGTTTTCGATATCTGGGAGTGGATTTGGCAGCGGATGGAACCATGGAAGAGGAAGTGAGTCACAGGGTGGGGGAGGGGGCAAAGGTTCTGGGAGCATTGAAGAATGTGTGGAAGTCGAGAACATTATCTCGAAAAGCAAAAATGGGTGTTTGAAGGAATAGTGGTTCCAATAAAAATGGGTGTTTGAAGGAATAGTGGTTCCAATAATGTTATATGGTTGTGAGGCATGGGCTGTAGATAGAGTTGTGCAGATGAGGGTGGATGTGCTGGAAATAAAATGTTTCAGGACAATATGTGGTGAGATGGTTTGATCGAGTAAGTAATAATAGGGTAAGAGAGATGTGTGGTAATAAAAAGAGTGTGGTTAAGAGAGCAGAAGAGGGTGTTTTGAAATGGTTTAGTCACATGGAGAGAATGAGTGAGGAAAGATTGACAAAGATGATATACGTGTTAGAGGTGGAGGGAACGAGAAAAAGTGGGAGACCAAATTGGAGGTGGAAAGATGGAGTGAAAAAGATTTTGAGTGATAGAGGCCTGAACATACATGACGGTGAAAGGCGTGCAAGGAATAGAGTGAACTGGAACGATGTGGTATACCAGGGTCAACTTGCTGTCAATGGATTGAACCAGGACTTGTAAAGAGTCTGGGGTAAACCATGGAGAATTCTACAGAACCTGGATGTGGAAAGGGAGCTATGGTTTCGGTGCATTATTACATGACAGCTAGAGACTGAGTGTGAACGAATGTGGCACATGGGGGTGGGGTGGGGTTGGGGGTGGGGGGATGTTCTTATATCATGTGTGGTGGGGTGGCGATGGGAATGAATAAAGGCAGACAGTATGAATTATGTACATGTGTATATATGTATATGTCTGTGTGTGTATATATATGAACATGTTGAGATGTATAGGTATGTATATTTGCGTGTGTGGACTTGTATGTATATACATGTGTATGTGGGTGGGTTGGGCCATTCTTTCTTCTGTTTCCTTGTGCTACCTTGCTAATGCAGGAGACAGCAACAAAGCAAAATAAATAAATAAAATACCGCTACCTCGCTAACGCGGGAGACAGCGACAAAGCAAAATAAATAAATGAATAAAAATAAATAAATATATTTATCTATTTTGCGCAATGAAACAGACGAAAGAATGGCCCAACACACCAACATACACATACATATACATACATGTCCACACACAGCACATACATACCTATACATCTCAAGGTATACATATATATACACACACAGGCATATACATATATACACACGTACATAATTCATACTGTCTGCCTTTATTCATTCCCATTGCCACCCCTCAACACATGAAATAACATCCCACTCCCCCTTATGTATGCGAGGTAGCGCTAGGAAAAGACAACAAAGGCCACATTCGTTCACACTCAGTCTCTAACTGTCATGTAATAATGCACCGAAACCAAGGCTCCCTTTCCACATCCAGGCCCCACACAACTTTCCATGGTTTACCCCAGACGCTTCACATGCCCTGGTTCAATCCATTGACAGCACATCGACCCCTGTATACCACATCATTCCAATTCACTCTATTCCTTGCATGCCTTTCACCCTCCTGCATGTTCAGGCCCCGATCATTCAAAATCTTTTTCACTCCATCTTTCCACCTCCAATTTGGTCTCCCACTTCTCCTCATTCCTTCTATCTCTGACACATACATCCTCTTGGTCAATCTTTCCTCACTCATTCTCTCCATGTGACCAAACCATTTCAAAACACCCTCTTTTGCTCTCTCAACCGCACTTTTTTTACTACCACACATCTCTCTTACCCTATTATTACTTACTCGATCAAACCACCTCACACCACACATTGTCCTCAAACATCTCATTTCCAGCACATCCACCCTCCTGTGCACAACTCTATCCATAGCCCACGCCTCACAACCATATAACATTGTTGGAACCACAATTCCTTCAAACATACCCATTTTTGCTTTCCGAGATAATGTTCTCGACTTCCAAACATTCTTTAACGCTCCCAGAACAATCGCCCCCTCCCCCACCCTATGATTTACTTCCGCTTCCATGGTTCCATCCGCTGCCAGATCCACTCCCAGATATATAAAACACTTTATTTCCTCCAGTTTTTCTCCATTCAAACTTACCTCCCAATTGACTCGACCCTCAACCCCACTGTACCTAATAACCTTGCTCTTATTCACATTTACTCTCAGCTTTCTTCTTTCACACACTTTACCAAACTCAGTCACCAGCTTCTGCAGTTTCTCACATGAATCAGCCACCAGCGCTGTATCATCAGCAAACAACAACTGACTCACTTCCCAAGCTCTCTCATCCACAACAGACTTCATTCTTGCCCCTCTTTCCAAAACTCTTGCATTCACCTCCCTAACAACCCCATACATAAACAAATTAAACAACAATGGAGACATTACACACCCCTGCTGCAAACATACATTCACTGAGAACCAATCACTTTCCTCTCTTCCTACACATACACATGCCTTACATCCATGATAAAAACTTTTCACTGCTTCTAACAGCTGCCTTCCACACCATATATTCTTAATACCTTCCACAGAGCATCTCTATCAACTTTATCATATGCCTTCTCCAGATCAATAAATGCTACATACAAATCCATTCGCTATTCTAAGTATTTCTCACATACATTTTTCAAAGCGTCATACATACATACATACATACAGTCATACATACAGTAAATAACTTTACCAACCAGTCAACAATACAGTCACCCCCCTTTTTTGATAAATTCCACTGCAATACCATCCAAACCCGCTGCCTTGCCGGATTTCATCTTCCGCAAAGCTTTTACTACCTCTTCACTGTTTACCAAATTAATCTCCCTAACCCTCTCACTTTGCACACCACCTCGACCAAAACACCCTATATCTGCCACTCTATCATCAAATACATTCAACGAACATTCAAAATACTCACTCCATCTCCTTCTCACATCACCACTACTTGTTATCACCTCCCCATTAGCCCCCTTCACTGAAGTTCCCATTTGTTCCCTTGTCTTACACACTTTATTTACCTCCTTCCAAAACATCTTTTTATTCTCCCTAAAATTTAATGACACTCACTCACCCCAACTCTCATTTGCCCTCTTTTTCACCTCTTGCACCGTTCTCTTGACCTCCTGCCTCTTTCTTTTATACATCTCCCACTCATTTGCATTTTTCCCTGCAAAAATCGTCCAAATGCCTCTCTCTTCTCTTTCACTAATAATCCTGCTTCTTCATACCACAACTCACTACCCTTTCTAATCTACCCACCTCCCACACTTCTCATTCCACAAGCATCTTTTGCGCAAGCCATCACTGATTCCCTAAATACATCCCATTCCTCCCCCACTCCCCTTACCTCCTTTGTTCTCACCTTTTCCATTCTGTACTCAGTCTCTCCTGGTACTTCCTCACACAAGCCTCCTTCCCAAGCTCACTTACTCTCACCACTCTTTTCACCCCAACATTCTCACTTCTTTACTGAAAACCTCTACAAATCTTCACCTTCGCCTCCACAAGATAATGATCAGACATTCCTCCAGTTGCACCTCTCAGCACATTAACATACAAAAGTCTCTCTTTCGTGCGCCTATCAATTAACACATAATCCAATAACGCTCTCTGGCCATCTCTCCTACTTACATACGTATCCTTATGTATATCTCTCTTTTTACACCAGGTATTCCCAATCACCAGTCCTTTTTCAGCATATAAATCTACAAGCTCTTCACCATTTCCATTTACAACACTGGACACCCCATGTACACCAATTATTCCCTCAAATGCCACATTACTCACCTTTGCATTCAAATCACCCATCTCTATAACCCGGTCTTGTGTATCAAAACTACTAACACTCTCACTCAGCTGCTCCCAAAACACTTTCTTCTCATGATCTTTCTTCTCATGCCAGGTGCATATGCACCAATGATCACCCATCTCTCTCCATCCACTTTCAGTTTTACCAATATCAATCTAGAGTTTACTTTCTTACGCTCTATCACATACTCCCACAACTCCTGTTTCAGGAGTAGTGCTACTCCTTCCCTTGCTCTTGTCCTCTCACTAACCCCTGACTTTACTCCCAAAACATTCCCAAACCACTCTTCTCCTTTACCCTTGAGCTTCGTTTCACTCAGAGCCAAAACATCCAGGGTCCTTTCCTCAAACATACTACCTATCTCTCTTTTTTTCTCATCTTGGTTACATCCACACACATTTAGACACCCCAATCTGAGCCTTCGAGGAGGATGAGCACTCCCAGCCTGACTCCTTCTTCTGTTTCCCCTTTTAGAATGTTAAAATAAAAGGAGGGGATGGTTTCCACCCCCCACTCCCAACCCCTTTAGTCACCTTCTCCGACATGTGAGGAATGCGTGGGAAGTATTCTTTCTCCCCTATCCCCAAGGATGAAAATATAAATAATATATGTGTATATGTGTGTGTCAGAGGAGGAGGGAACGAGGAGAAGTGGGAGACCAAATTGGAGTTGGAAAGATGGAGTGAAAAAGATTTTGAGTGATCGGGGCCTGAACATGCAGGAGGGTGAAAGGCGGGCAAGGAATAGAGTGAATTGGATCGATGTGGTATACCGGGGTTGACATACTGTCAGTGGATTGAATCAGGGCATGTGAAGCGTCTGGGGTAAACCATGGAAAGTTCTGTGGGGCCTGGATGTGGAAAGGGAGCTGTGGTTTCGGGGATTATTGCATGACAGCTAGAGACTGAGTGTGAATGAATGGGTCCTTTGTTGTCTTTTCCTAGCGCTAACTTGCACACATGAGGGGGGAGGGGGATGGTATTCCATGTGTGGCGAGGTGGCGATGGGAATGAATAAAGGCAGACAGAGTGCATTGTGTGCATGGGTATATATGTATGTCTCTGTGTGTGTATATATATGTGTACATTGAGATGTATAGGTATGTATATTTTGCGTGTGTGGATGTGTATGTATATACATGTGTATGGGGGTGGGTTGGGCCATTTCTTTCGTCTGTTTCCTTGCGCTACCTCGCAAACGCAGGAGACAGCGACAAATCAAAATGAATAAATAATAATGTGTGTGTATATATATGTATACGTTGAGATGTATAGGTATGTATATTTGCGTGTGTGGATGTGTATGTATATACATGTGCATGTGGGTGGGTTGGGCCATTCTTTCGTCTGTTTCCTTGCGCTACCTCGCTGACGCGGGATACAGCGACAAAGCAAAATAAAATAAAATAAATAATAATAATAATAATAATAATAATGATAATGACAATAATAATAATAACATCCCTGGGGATTGGGAAGAAAGAATACTTCCTACGCATTCCCCGTGTCGTAGAAGGCAACTAAAGGGGACAGGAGCAGGGGGCTAAAAACACTCCCCTCCTTGTATCTTAACTTTCTAAAAGGGGAAACAGAAGAAGTCATGTGGGGAGTGCTCATCCTCTTCAAAGGCTCAGATTGAGGTGTCTAAATGTGTGTGGATGTAACTAAGATGAGAAAAAAGGAGAGATAGGCAATATGTTTGAGGAACGCAACCTTGATGTTTTGACTCTGAGTGAAACAAAGCTCAAGGGTAAAGGGGATGAGTGGTTTGGGAATGTCTTGGGAGCAAAGTCAAGGGTTGGTGAGAGGACAAGAGCAAAGGAAGCAGGAGTTGTGGGAGTATGCGATAAAGTGTAAGAAAGTAAACTCTAGATTAATATGGGTAAAACTGAAAGTGGATGGAGAGAGATTGGTGATTATTGTTGCCTATACATCTGGTCATGAGAAGAAAGATCATGAAAGGCAAGTGTTTTGGGACCAGCTGAGTGAGTGCGTCAGCAGCCTTGAAGCACGGGGACCAGGTTACAGTGATGGGTGATTTGAATGCAAAGGTGAGTAATGTGGCAGTTGAGGGTAAAATTGGTGTACATGGGGGGATCAGTGTTGTAAATGGAAATGGTGAAGAGCTTGTAGATTTGTGCGCTGAAAAAGGACTGGTGATTGGGAATACCCAGTTTAAAAAGAGAGATTCTTTTTTTTTTTTTTGCTTTGTCGCTGTCTCCCGCGTTTGCGAGGTAGCGCAAGGAAACAGACGAAAGAAATGGCCCAACCCACCCCCATACACATGTATATACATACGTCCACACACGCAAATATACATACCTACACAGCTTTCCATGGTTTACCCCAGACGCTTCACATGCCTTGATTCAATCCACTGACAGCACGTCAACCCCGGTATACCACATCGCTCCAATTCACTCTATTCCTTGCCCTCCTTTCACCCTCCTGCATGTTCAGGCCACGATCACACAAAATCTTTTTCACTCCATCTTTCCACCTCCAATTTGGTCTCCCTCTTCTCCTCGATCCCTCCACCTCCGACACATATATCCTCTTGGTCAATCTTTCCTCACTCATTCTCTCCATGTGCCCAAACCATTTCAAAACACCCTCTTCTGCTCTCTCAACCACGCTCTTTTTATTTCCACACATCTCTCTTGCCCTTACGTTACTTACTCGATCAAACCACCTCACACCACACATTGTCCTCAAACATCTCATTTCCAGCACATCCATCCTCCTGCGCACAACTCTATCCATAGCCCACGCCTCGCAACCATACAACATTGTTGGAACCACTATTCCTTCAAACATACCCATTTTTGCTTTCCAAGATAATGTTCTCGACTTCCACACATTCTTCAAGGCTCCCAGAATTTTCGCCCCCTCCCCCACCCTATGATCCACTTCCGCTTCCATGGTTCCATCCGCTGCCAGATCCACTCCCAGATATCTAAAACACTTCACTTCCTCCAGTTTTTCTCCATTCAAACTCACCTCCCAATTGACTTGACCCTCAACCCTACTGTACCTAATAACCTTGCTCTTATTCACATTTACTCTTAACTTTCTTCTTTCACACACTTTACCAAACTCAGTCACCAGCTTCTGCAGTTTCTCACATGAATCAGCCACCAGCGCTGTATCATCAGCGAACAACAACTGACTCACTTCCCAAGCTCTCTCATCCCCAACAGACTTCATACTTGCCCCTCTTTCCAAAACTCTTGCATTCACCTCCCTAACAACCCCATCCATAAACAAATTAAACAACCATGGAGACATCACACACCCCTGCCGCAAACCTACATTCACTGAGAACCAATCACTTTCCTCTCTTCCTACACGTACAAATGCCTTACATCCTCAATAAAAACTTTTCACTGCTTCTAACAACTTTCCTCCCACACCATATATTCTTAATACCTTCCACAGAGCATCTCTATCAACTCTATCATATGCCTTCTCCAGATCCATAAATGCTACATACAAATCCATTTGCTTTTCTAAGTATTTCTCACATACATTCTTCAAAGCAAACACCTGATCCACACATCCTCTACCACTTCTGAAACCACACTGCTCTTCCACAATCTGATGCTCTGTACATGCCTTCACCCTCTCAATCAATACCCTCCCATATAATTTACCAGGAATACTCAACAAACTTACACCTCTGTAATTTGAGCACTCACTCTTATCCCCTTTGCCTTTGTACAATGGCTCTATGCACGCATTCCGCCAATCCTCAGGCACCTCACCATGAGTCATACATACATTAAATAACCTTACCAACCAGTCAACAATACAGTCACCCCCTTTTTTAATAAATTCCACTGCAATACCATCCAAACCTGCTGCCTTGCTGGCTTTCATCTTCCGCAAAGCTTTTACTACCTCTTCTCTGTTTACCAAATCATTTTCCCTAACCCTCTCACTTTGCACACCACCTCGACCAAAACACCCTATATCTGCCACTCTATCATCAAACACATTCAACAAACCTTCAAATTACTCACTCCATCTCCTTCTCACATCACCACTACTTGTTATCACCTCACCATTTGCGCCCTTCACTGAAGTTCCCATTTGCTCCCTTGTCTTACGCACTTTATTTACCTCCTTCCAAAACATCTTTTTATTCTCCCTAAAATTTAATGATACTCTCTCACCCCAACTCTCATTTGCCCTCTTTTTCACCTCTTGCACCTTTCTCTTGACCTCCTGTCTCTTTCTTTTATACGTCTCCCACTCCATTGCATTTTTCCCCTGCAAAAATCGTCCAAATGCCTCTCTCTTCTCTTTCACTAATACTCTTACTTCTTCATCCCACCACTCACTACCCTTTCTAATCAACCCACCTCCCACTCTTCTCATGCCACAAGCATCTTTTGCGCAATCCATCACTGATTCCCTAAATACATCCCATTCCTCCCCCACTCCCCTTACTTCCATTGTTCTCACCTTTTTCCACTCTGTACTCAGTCTCTCCTGGTACTTCCTCACACAAGTCTCCTTCCCAAGCTCACTGACTCTCACCACCCTCTTCACCCCAACATTCACTCTTCTTTTCTGAAAACCCATACAAATCTTCACCTTAGCCTCCACAAGATAATGATCAGACATCCCTCCAGTTGCACCTCTCAGCACATTAACATCCAAAAGTCTCTGTTTCGCGCGCCAGTCAATTAACACGTAATCCAATAACGCTCTCTGGCCATCTCTCCTACTTACATAAGTATACTTATGTATATCTCGCTTTTTAAACCAGGTATTCCCAATCATCAGTCCTTTTTCAGCACATAAATCTACAAGCTCTTCACTATTTCCATTTACAACACTGAACACCCCATGTATACCAATTATTCCCTCAACTGCCACATTACTCACATTTGCATTCAAATCACCCATCACTATAACCCGGTCTCGTGCATCAAAACCACTAACACACTCATTCAGCTGCTCCCAAAACACTTGCCTCTCATGATCTTTCTTCTCATGCCCAGGTGCATATGCACCAATAATCACCCATCTCTCTCCATCAACTTTCAGTTTTACCCATATTAATCGAGAATTTACTTTCTTACATTCTATCACATACTCCCACAACTCCTGTTTCAAGAGTACTGCTACTCCTTCCCTTGCTCTTGTCCTCTCACTAACCCCTGACTTTACTCCCAAGACATTCCCAAACCACTCTTCCCCTTTACCCTTGAGCTTCGTTTCACTCAGAGCCAAAACATCCAGGTTCCTTTCCTCAAACATACTACCTATCTCTCCTTTTTTCACATCTTGGTTACATCCACACACATTTAGGCACCCCAATCTGAGCCTTCGAGGAGGATGAGCACTCCCCGCGTGACTCCTCCTTCTGTTTCCCATTTTAGAAAGTTAAAAAAAATACAAGGAGGGGAGGATTTCTGGCCCCCCGCTCCCGTCCCCTCTAGTTGCTTTCTACGACACGTGAGGAATGCGTGGGAAGTATTCTTTCACCCCTATCCCCAGGGATAATATATATATATATATTTTATTTTTTATTATACTTTGTCGCTGTCTCCCGCATTTGCAAGGTAGCGCAAGGAAACAGACGAAAGAAATGGCCCAACCCCCCCCCATACACATGTATATACATACGTCCACACACGCAAATATACATACCTACACAGCTTTCCATGGTTTACCCCAGACACTTCACATGCCCTGCTTCAATCCACTGACAGCACGTCAACCCCGGTATACCACATCGCTCCAATTCACTCTATTCCTTACCCTCCTTTCACCCTCCTGCATGTTCAGGCCCCGATCACACAAAATCTTTTTCACTCCATCTTTCCACCTCCAATTTGGTCTCCCTCTTCTCCTTGTTCCCTCCACCTCCGACACATATATCCTCTTGGTCAATCTTTCCTCACTCATCCTCTCCATGTGCCCAAACCACTTCAAAACACCCTCTTCTGCTCTCTCAACCACGCTCTTTTTATTTCCACACATCTCTCTTACCCTTACGTTACTCACTCGATCAAACCACCTCACACCACACATTGTCCTCAAACATCTCATTTCCAGCACATCCATCCTCCTGCGCACAACTCTATCCATAGCCCATGCCTCGCAACCATACAACATTGTTGGAACCACTATTCCTTCAAACATACCCATTTTTGCTTTCCGAGATAATGTTCTCGACTTCCACACATTCTTCAAGGCTCCCAGGATTTTCGCCCCCTCCCCCACCCTATGATCCACTTCCGCTTCCATGGTTCCATCCGCTGCCAGATCCACTCCCAGATATCTAAAACACTTCACTTCCTCCAGTTTTTCTCCATTCAAACTCACCTCCCAATTGACTTGACCCTCAACCCTACTGTACCTAATAACCTTGCTCTTATTCACATTTACTCTTAACTTTCTTCTTCCACACACTTTTCCAAACTCAGTCACCAGCTTCTGCAGTTTCTCACATGAATCAGCCACCAGCGCTGTATCATCAGCGAACAACAACTGACTCACTTCCCAAGCTCTCTCATCCCCAACAGACTTCATACTTGCCCCTCTTTCCAAAACTCTTGCATTTACCTCCCTAACAACCCCATCCATAAACAAATTAAACAACCATGGAGACATCACACACCCCTGCCGCAAACCTACATTCACTGAGAACCAATCACTTTCCTCTCTTCCTACACGTACACATGCCTTACATCCTCGATAAAAACTTTTCACTGCTTCTAACAACTTTCCTCCCACACCATATATTCTTAATACCTTCCACAGAGCATCTCTATCAACTCTATCATATGCCTTCTCCAGATCCATAAATGCTACATATAAATCCATTTGCTTTTCTAAGTATTTCTCACATACATTCTTCAAAGCAAACACCTGATCCACACATCCTCTACCACTTCTGAAACCACACTGCTCTTCCCCAATCTGATGCTCTATACATGCCTTCACCCTCTCAATCAATTTTTTTTTTTTTATACTTTGTCGCTGTCTCCCGCGTTTGCGAGGTAGCGCAAGGAAACAGACGAAAGAAATGGCCCAACCCCCCCCCCATACACATGTACATACACACGTCCACACACGCAAATATACATACCTACACAGCTTTCCATGGTTTACCCCAGACGCTTCACATGCCTTGATTCAATCCACTGACAGCACGTCAACCCCTGTATACCACATGACTCCAATTCACTCTATTCCTTGCCCTCCTTTCACCCTCCTGCATGTTCAGGCCCCGATCACACAAAATCTTTTTCACTCCATCTTTCCACCTCCAATTTGGTCTCCCTCTTCTCCTCGTTCCCTCCACCTCCGACACATATATCCTCTTGGTCAATCTCTCCTCACTCATTCTCTCCATGTGCCCAAACCATTTCAAAACACCCTCTTCTGCTCTCTCAACCACGCTCTTTTTATTTCCACACATCTCTCTTACCCTTACGTTACTTACTCGATCAAACCACCTCACACCACACATTGTCCTCAAACATCTCATTTCCAGCACATCCATCCTCCTGCGCACATCTCTATCCATAGCCCACGCCTCGCAACCATACAACATTGTTGGAACCACTATTCCCTCAAACATACCCATTTTTGCTTTCCGAGATAATGTTCTCGACTTCCACACATTTTTCAAGGCTCCCAAAATTTTCGCCCCCTCCCCCACCCTATGATCCACTTCCGCTTCCATGGTTCCATCCGCTGACAGATCCACTCCCAGATATCTAAAACACTTCACTTCCTCCAGTTTTTCTCCATTCAAACTCACCTCCCAATTGACTTGACCCTCACCCCTACTGTACCTAATAACCTTGCTCTTATTCACATTTACTCTCAACTTTCTTCTTCCACACACTTTACCAAACTCAGTCACCAGCTTCTGCAGTTTCTCACATGAATCAGCCACCAGTGCTGTATCATCAGCGAACAACAACTGACTCACTTCCCAAGCTCTCTCATCCCCAACAGACTTCATACTTGCCCCTCTTTCCAGGACTCTTGCATTTACCTCCCTTACAACCCCATCCATAAACAAATTAAACAACCATGGAGACATCACACACCCCTGCCGCAAACCTACATTCACTGAGAACCAATCACTTTCCTCTCTTCCTACACGTACACATGCCTTACATCCTCGATAAAAACTTTTCACTGCTTCTAACAACTTGCCTCCAACACGTACACAATCAATCAATCAATACCCTCCCATATAATTTACCAGGAATACTCAACAAACTTATACCTCTGTAATTTGAGCACTCACTCTTATCCCCTTTGCCTTTGTACAATGGCACTATGCACGCATTCCGCCAGTCCTCAGGCACCTCACCATGAGTCATATATATATATATATATATATATATATATATATATATATATATATATATATATATATATATATACAAATACACACACACACACACACACACACACACACACATATATATACATATGAAAAATGTAAGAAACAATTTAGAAAACTGAAACTTCTAGCTTGAAATGAAATGAAAAAATGAATGTCACATAATGGTCCAACCTCTGGCTATGGAAAAGGAAATGTATAATTTATTTACACAAACGTCAATAGTAGTTCTCATCAATTCAACCACTGTATCAATAAGCTTCAATGTCTAAGCTACATTTTTTCCAATTTCACTATTTTCTTGTCAAAGCACCATGTATGAAAACTATCACTCCAGTAACACAACTATAAACATTTACTTCCCCTTTAAAAAAGTTCTGCGGAAGTCTGTCTCGATACACTGCGGGACACTCTACCACCTGGCGAGGTTTGAGAGATATACGTAAGTATACGTATGTAAGTAGGAAAGATGGCCAGAGAGCATTAATGGATTACGTGTTAATTGACAGGCGTGTGAAAGAGAGACTTTTGGATATTAATGTGCTGAAAGAGTGCAACTGGAGGGATGTCTGATCATAATCTTGTGGGGGTGAAGGTGAAGATTTGTAGAAGTTTTCAGGAAAGAAGAGAAAATGTTGGGGCGAAGAGAGTGGTGAGAGTAAGTGAGCTTGGAAAGGAGACTAGCATGAGAAAGTACCAGGAGAGATTGAGTGCACAATGGAAAAAGGTGAGAGCAAATGACATAAGGGGAGTGGGAAAGGAATGGAATGTATTTAGGGTAGCAGTGATGGCTTGCGTAAAAGATGCCTGTGGCATGAGAAAGGTGGGAGGTGGGTAGATTAGAAAGGGTAGTGAGTGGTGGGATGAAGAAGTAAGATTGTTAGTGAAACCGAAAAGAGAGGCATTTGGATGAAGTGAGCATGGAAATAGTGCAAATGACTGGGAGATGTATAAAAGAAAGAGGCAGGAGGTCAAGAGAAAGATGCAAGAGATGAAAAAGAGGGCAAATGAGAGTTGGGGTGAGAGAGTATCGTTAAAGTTTAGGGAGAATAAAAAGATGTCTTGGAAGAAGGTAAATAAAGTGTGTAAGACAAGAGAACAAATAGGAACATCGGTGAAGGGGGTTAATGGGGAGGTAATAACAAAAATTGGTGAAGTGAGGGGATGGAGTGAGTATTTTGAAGGTTTGTTGAATGTGTTTGATGATAGAGTGGCAGATATAGGGTGTTTTGGTTGAGGTGGTGCGAGAAGTATGAGGGTCAGGGAGAATGGTTTGGTAAACAGAGAAGAGGTAGTTAAAGCTTTGCGGAAGATGAAAGCTGGCAAGGCGGCGGGTTTGGATGGCATTGCAGTGGTTGCATGGAATATATTAAAAAAAGGGAGTGACTGTGTTGTTGACTGGTTGGTAAGGATATTCATTTATGTATGGTTCATTCCCTATCTATAGCCCATGTCTTACAACCATATAACATTGCTGGAACCACTATTCCTTCAAACATACCTATTTTTGCTTTCCGAGATAATGTTCTCGACTTCCACACATTCTTCAACGCTCCCAGAACCATCGCCCCCTCCCCCACCCTGTGATTCACTTCCGCTTCCATGGCTCCATCTGCTGCCAAATGCACTCCCAGATATCTAAAACACTTCATTTCCTCCTGTTTTTCTCCATTCAAACTTACCTCCCAACTGACTTGTCCCTCAACCCTACTGTACCTAATAACCTTGCTCTTATTCACATTTACCCTCAGCTTTCTTCTTTCACATACTTTTCCAAACTCAGTCACCAGCTTCTGCAGTTTCTCACCCGAATCAGCAGCCAGCGCTGTATCATCAGCGAACAACAACTGAATCACTTCCCAAGCCCTCTCATCCACAACAGACTGCATACTTGACCCTCTCTCCAAAACTCTTGCATTCACCTCCCTAACAACCCCATCCATAAACAAATCAAACAGCCAAGGAGACATCACGCACCCCTGCTGCTGACCAACATTCACTGAGAACCAATCACTTTCCTCTCTTCCTACATGTACACATGCCTTACATCCTCGATAAAAACTTTTCACTGCTTCTAGCAACTTGCCTCCCAAACCCTATATTCTTAATACCTTTTCCCAAGAGCATCTCTATCAACTCTATCATATGCCTTCTCCGGATCCATAAATGCTACATACATATCCATCTGTTTTTCTAAGTATTTCTCACATACATTCTTCAAAGCAAACACCTGATCCACACATCCTCTACTTCTGAAACCACACTGCTCTTCCCCAATCTGATGCTCTGTACATGCCTACACCCTCTCAATCAGTAACCTCCCGTATAATTTCCCAGGAATACTCAACAAACTTATACCTCTGTAATTTGAGCACTCACCTTTATCCCCTTTGCCTTTGTGCAATGGCAATATGCATGCATTCCTCCAATCCTCAGGCACTTCATCATGAGCCATACATACACTGGATATCCTCACCAACTAGTCAACAACAAAGTCACCCCATTTTTTAATACATTCCACTGCAATATCATCCAAACCTGCCGCCTTCCTGGCTTTCATCTTCCGCAAAGCTTTCACTACCTCTTTTCTGTTTACCAAATCATTCTCCCTGACCCTCTCACTTTACACACCACTTCGACCAAAACACCTCATATCTGCCACTCTATCATCTAACACATTCAACAAAGCTTCAAAATACTCACTCCATCTCCTTCTCACATCACCACTACTTGTTATTACCTCCCCATTAGCCCCCTTCACCGATGTTCTCATTTGTTCTCTTGTCTTATGCACTTTATTTACCTCCTTCCAGAACATCTTTTTTTTTTTTTTTTTATTACACTTTGTCGCTGTCTCCCGCGTTTGCGAGGTAGCGCAAGGAAACAGACGAAAGAAATGGCCCAACCCCCCCCCATACACATGTATATACATACGTCCACACACGCAAATATACATACCTACACAGCTTTCCATGGTTTACCCCAGACGCTTCACATGCCTTGATTCAATCCACTGACAGCACGTCAACCCCGGTATACCACATCGATCCAATTCACTCTATTCCTTGCCCTCCTTTCACCCTCCTGCATGTTCAGGCCCCGATACACAAAATCTTTTTCACTCCATCTTTCCACCTCCAATTTGGTCTCCCTCTTCTCCTCGTTCCCTCCACCTCCGACACATATATCCTCTTGTTCAATCTTTCCTCACTCATTCTCTCCATGTGCCCAAACCACTTCAAAACACCCTCTTCTGCTCTCTCAACCACGCTCTTTTTATTTCCACACATCTCTCTTACCCTTACGTTACTCACTAGATCAAACCACCTCACACCACACATTGTCCTCAAACATCTCATTTCCAGCACATCCATCCTCCTGCGCACAACTCTATCCATAGCCCACGCCTCGCAACCAAACAACATTGTTGGAACCACTATTCCTTCAAACATACCCATTTTTGCTTTCCGAGATAATGTTCTCAACTTCCACACATTCTTCAAGGCTCCCAGAATTTTCGCCCCCTCCCCCACCCTATGATCCACTTCCGCTTCCATGGTTCCATCCGCTGCCAGATCCACTCCCAGATATCTAAAACACTTCACTTCCTCCAGTTTTTCTCCATTCAAACTCACCTTCCAATTGACTTGACCCTCAACCCTACTGTACCTAATAACCTTGCTCTTATTCACATTTACTCTTAACTTTCTTCTTCCACACACTTTACCAAACTCAGTCACCAGCTTCTGCAGTTTCTCACATGAATCAGCCACCAGCGCTGTATCATCAGCGAACAACAACTGACTCACTTCCCAAGCTCTCTCATCCCCAACAGACTTCATACTTGCCCCTCTTTCCAAAACTCTTGCATTTACCTCCCTAACAACCCCATCCATAAACAAATTAAACAACCATGGAGACATCACACACCCCTGCCGCAAACCTACATTCACTGAGAACCAATCACTTTCCTCTCTTCCTACACGTACACATGCCTTACATCCACGATAAAAACTTTTCACTGCTTCTAACAACTTTCCTCCCACACCATATATTCTTAATACCTTCCACAGAGCATCTCTATCAACTCTATCATATGCCTTCTCCAGATCCATAAATGCTACATACAAATCCATTTGCTTTTCTAAGTATTTCTCACATACATTCTTCAAAGCAAACACCTGATCCACACATCCTCTACCACTTCTGAAACCACACTGCTCTTCCCCAATCTGATGCTCTGTACATGCCTTCACCCTCTCAATCAATACCCTCCCATATAATCTACCAGGAATACTCAACAAACTTATACCTCTGTAATTTGAGCACTCACTCTTATCCCCTTTGCCTTTGTACATCTTTTTATTCTCGCTAAAATTTAATGATACTCTCACCCTAACTTTCATTTCCCTCTTTTTCACCTCTTGCACCTTTCTCTTGGCCTCCTGCCTCTTTCTTTTATACATCTCCCACTCATTTGCACTATTTCCCTGCAAAACTCGTCCAAATGTCTCTCTCTTCTCTTTCACTAATAATCTTACGTCTTCATCCCACCACTCACTACCCTTTCTAATCTGCCTACCTCCCACACTTCTCATGCCACAAGTATCTTGTGTAAGCCATCACTGCTTCCCTAAATACATCCCATTCCTCCCCCACTCCCCTTACATCTTTTGCTCTCACCTTTCTCCATGGTGCACTCAAGCTCTCCTGGTACTTTCTCACACAATTCTCCTTCCCAATCTCACTTACTCTCACCACTCTCTTCACCCCACTATTTTCTCTTCTTTTCTGTAAACCTCTACAAATCTTCACCTTTGCCTCCACAAGATAATGATCAGACATCCCTCCAGCTGCACCTCTCAGCACATTAACATACAAAAGTCTCTCTTTCACGCGCCTATCAATTAACACGCCATATTACTCACCTTTGCATTCAAATCACCCATCACTATAACCCAGTCTCGTGCATCAAAACTGCTAACACATTCACTTAGTTGCTCCCAAAACACTTTCCTCTCATAATATTTCTTCTCATGCCCAGGTGGAAAGGCACCAATAATCACCCATCTCTCTCCATCCACTTTCAGTTCAACCCATATCAATCTACAGTTTACTTTTTTACAATCTATAAAATACTCCTACAACTCCTGTTTCAGTAGTAGTGCTACTCCTTCCTTTGCTCTAGTCCTCTCACCAACCCCTGACTTCCAAAACGTTCCCAAACCACTCTTCCCCTTTACCCTTGAGCTTTGTTTCACCCAGAGCCAAAACATCCAGGCTCCTTTCCTCAAACATATTACTTATCTCTCCTTCTTTCTCATCTTGGTTACATCCACACACATTTAGACATCCCAATCTGAGCCTTCGAGGAGGATGAGCACTCCCTGCGTGACTCCTTCTGTTTCCCCTTTTAGAAAGTTAAAATACAAGGAGGGAAGGGTTTCTAGCCCTCCACTCCCATCCCCTTTAGTCGCCTTCTACAAAACGTGGGGAATGTGTGGGAAGTATTATTTCTCCCCTACCCCCAGGGAGAATAATAATGATAATAATAATAACAATAATAGCGAGATATACATAAGTATACGTATGTAAGTAGGAGAGATGGCCAAAGAGCGTTATTGGATTACGTGTTAATTGGCAGGTGCATGAAAGAGAGACTTTTGGATGTTAATGTGCTGAGAGGTGCAACTGGAGGGATGTCTGATCATTATCTTGTGGAGGCTAAGTTGAAGATTTGTATGGGTTTTCAGAAAAGGAGAGAATGTTGGGGTGAAGAGGGTGGTGAGAGTAAGTGAGCTTGGGAAGGAGACTTGTGTGAGGAAGTACCAGGAGAGACTGAGTTCAGAATGGAAAAAGGTGAGAACAAAGGAGGTAAGGGGAGTGGGGGAGGAATGGGATGTATTTAGGGAAGCAGTGATGGCTTGTGCAAAAGATGCTTGTGGCATGAGAAGCATGGGAGGTGGGATGATTAGAAAGGGTAGTGAGTGGTGGGATGAAGAAGTAAGATTATTAGTGAAAGAGAAGAGAGAGGCATTTGGACGATTTTTGCAGGGAAAAAATGCAAATGAGTGGGAGATGTATAAAAGAAAGAGACAGGAGGTCAAGAGAAAGGTGCAAGAGGTGAAAAAGAGGGCAAATGAGAGTTGGGGTGAGAGAGTATCATTAAATTTTAGGGAGAATAAAAAGGTGTTCTGGAAGGAGGTAAATGAAGTGCATAAGACAAGGGAGCAAATGGGAACTTCAGTGAAGGGAGCTAATGGGGAGGTGATAACAAGTAGTGGTGATGTAGGTTTGAAGGAATAGTAGTTCCAACAATGTTATATGGTTGCGAGACATGGGCTATAGATAGGTTGTACGGAGGAGGGTGGATGTGTTGGAAATGAAATTTTTGTGGGCAACATGTGCTGTGAGTGGTCTGACTAAGTAATGAAAGGGTAAGAGAGATGTGTGGAAATAAAAAGAGTGTGCTTGAGAGATCAGAAGAGTGTGTGTTGAAATGGTTTGGATGTATGGAGAGAATGAGGGCGGGAAGATTGACAAAAAGGATATATATGTCAGAGGTGGAGGGAACAAAGATAAGCAGGAGACCATATTGGAGGTGGAAGGATGCAGTGAAAAAGATCTTGAATGATCGGGGCCTGAACATACAGGAGGGTGAGAGTCATGCAAAGAACAGAGTGAATTGGTATGATGTAGTATACTGGGGTCAACATGTTGTCAATGGACTGAACCAGGGCATGTGAAGCATCTGGGGTAACCATGGAAAGGTCTGTGGGACCTGGATTTTAAGAGGGAGCTGTGGTTTCAGTACATTACACACGACAGCTAGAGACTGAGTGTGAATAAATGTGGCCTTTTTCGCCTATTCATCCTGATGTTACCTCACTGAAGCAGGGGGTAGGGATGCTGTTTCCTGTGGGGCGGGGTAGTGCTGAGATTGCGAGAATGAATGAAGGCAAGCAAGTATGAATATGTACATGTGCTTGCCCCTATTGGCCTCCCTAGGATATGCCCCAGATCTATCCCATATACTGAAGATTACTGTAATTTGCAGAAGCTATCAGGAAACAATGTATAGCTCTAAACAGTTTTGCCATCTTTTAATGTTATTCTGACAAGCTTTAACTATTGTCACTGAACCTCTCAGCATCACAATTGTAAGTATAAATCAATCATAATTACCATTAGTAAGTTTATTAGTTTATTGTATACTGTTAGTTCAAAGGGAGGTTGCTGCCCCAATGATTCCCCTTGGATACGCCCCTGGATCAATCTTGTATGACGCATATTACTGCAATACGTGTAAGCTATGAAAGGATACAAAGCAATGGTTCTTAACAATACTGCAATCATTCTGTGTTATTCTGAAAAGCTTTAATTACAGTCACTGACCTCTCAGCATCTGAAATGAGCTAGCATATGTGAGGGTGAGACCCAGGTACATGGTTGATGTTGCCAAACAGTCACAGAAGGCTGGCACAAAGAATATCTGCTTTGGAAAGTTGACAACCTGAAAGAATAAAGTGTTGCACTGAATTAGTTTCCTTTCATTTATTTTCTATTAGGATAAATATGGAATTCTGTGTTACAAAATCTATTGTTACCATTAAAGCATGGATATAGCTACCTACAGAAGCACTACTTTGAAGAATAAAGTTTTTGAAGCTTGAAAACCTTTTCTCTATGATGTGGTGTCTCGCAAGCAATGTGATATCCCTTGGAGAATATCAGGGTCAAGACCATTTCTACCCCCTAAACACTGGAGAGGAAGCTCTCATTTGCTCACCCTTTTTGGTCAATCCTTGGATCACTAAACTGGTTTCCTTCAGGCCAGTCTGCAAATACCACTTAGTTAACATTGCTGAAACACCTGCTCCTGGCCATTCCCAGCTCACTGTTCACAGTTGCAGTGCAAACCTAAGATGATCACACAGGTACAGAAAAAAGGTTTTTCAAAAAAGAACAGAAGGTTAAGCTAGAGAAACAGAAAAACTGCTGAGTGCCACCTCAGAGAAAACATTTCCTAACGTTCAAAACTTACATTTCTCTCCTCTGCAGACTGTCCCATAAGAGACAAGACTGAACCTAAATGATGGAGGTGGGTTAAAGGAATGCTTCTCTACTTGTACAAAAAACAAAAATTACTGTACCTTCACAAGTGAATCAGAAGTGTAAAGGAATCCAGCTCTCAGGAAGGTGTGTGAAGATAAGGGTAACACTCCGGTCAGCAACCATATGTAAGGGATGGTACAGCAAGGAACAAATGTGGCAGGATAAGATTGAAGGAACAAGGAAACTTTGAAAAGAACACTGTGAGCAAATCAGGAGAAACTAAAAAATGTCCATATACTCATTATAAGTAACCTGTCAATAAAAGAGCAGCTAATTAGGTATAGAGATTCAGAAGGACGAGTAGTAGAGATGATGATGTACAGATATGTAAGAGCTACATGAAAAGTTTAAAATTGCTTTCATAGAGGAGGAAAATGAAGCCCACCAACAATGAGATGGAATGAGGAGAGCTCAGAAAGCAATGAGATTTCTAAAAAAGACATTAACAGAATACTAAGAGGCATTGACCCATACAAGGCTCATGGTTCTGATGAAATTTCACCATGTGTGCTGAAAATGTGTGCAGATACAATTCACAAACCTCTTGAAATACTGATCAAGATATCACTGGAGAAAGGGAAAGTGCCAAGTGAGTGAAAAAGGGCAAATGTCCTACATACATATATATATATATAAAAAATGAGACCAGGAAGAATCACTGGACCACAGACTTGTCTCCCTGTTGCATGTGGTCTCTAAGATACTAAAAATTTAATCAGTAAGCAAATGGATGACTTTCTGTGGAAGAGAAACTACCTTAGTGAGAGACAATGTGATTCCAGGTCACATGTAACGAACCTCTTAGATTTCTGGGAGTGAGTAAACTCAGGATTGGGCAAAAGGGAAAGCGGGGTGAATTGCTTGCATATGGAATGCCAGAAAGCATGTGACACTGTACTATGTGGGAGGCTGATTGAGAATTTGTTTCATCAGGCTGGAATAAGATGGAGACTTCTACAATGGATAGATGACTATTTTAGTTGAAGGGAAAAAATTGCATGCACATCAAAAGAGCCTTCCCAAAATGGGATGAGGTCACTAATGGAGTTCTGTGGGGATCCATCCTGGAGCCATTGTTTTTCTTGATTTATGTAAATGACTTGCTAGAATGTAAGGACTCCTATTTCAATGTTTCTAGATGATGTAGAGGTCATGAGGGAAATGAAAAACAGAGCAGATCACCTCAAAAAATGCAGTAAAACTTCTCTTATCCACTATGTGAGACAATGAAATGTTCAAAATGGCAAATGTTTTTCAATTTCAGTGGGCAACCCTCAATTATCTGAAAAAAACAAAAATTTAAAAGATACCAGAAATATTTCATATTGTATACACACCATGCCACAGCAATTATTGGTGTACTCACTACCTGGTATTTTGTGGTGCTAGTGATTATTTACTGTTTCCAATAAGTTTTCTGGCATGGTGTTGTGTGCTGGTCTTGCACATTTCTGTATCCTGTTCTCTCTGGATTACTATTATGGACAATGGCCCCTTTCAACCATCGTAAGCAATTGCCTAACAGCTCCTCGAAGTCATCTACATCTCACATGAAGCACAAGAGGAGCATTTTGAGGCTAGAAAAGATGGACCTGTGCAATAGGTTGAGTCCAAGGTAGAACTTATGATGGACCTCAAACATCATTTGCTTATTTGCTTACATATATCAAGTTTCTCTAAAATATTTACAAGAATGTAAATGATTTTAGAAAACTAATTTCAAAATTAATTAACATTAAAAAACCTTGAATAACCAGATATTTTGATATCTAAAACAGCTGATTCCCCTAAGAATTCTGGATAACAGAAGTTTACATGAGAAAGACAGACAACAGGAGGCCTGATTCCTGATAGGCCCACGACTGAATTGTCTGAAAAAAGGAATTTAACTTGACATGAAAATGTAATTCTGCTCAGCAGGTTTTTAAGCTATCACTTACTCCCTGCTGTGGGACATTAGCATTCTACTGTTCCTATTATCACTGTCAATTATACAGTTTATTTCTGACATTTTTCTCAGAGTACCCGAATTTATAAAATATTTATCTAAATGACTTTTGAAGACATTATAGTCTTAGCATTCATTATGTCTGACAGCAACTTCTTCCAGTGCTCAACACATCTATACAAAAAGAAGCTTTTAACTATGTCAGTAATGCATCTTTTAGCTTTGAGTTTTATTCCATTTGTCCTGGTAACTGTATTTTCATGTAATTGAAAAAAAATTACATGATTTACTTAACCTTTTTCAGAATCTTGAATACATGGATTAAGTCACCACAAAGTTAACATCGTTTTAGCCTCTCTTTGTATGCCAGATTTCTAAGGGATGGGATCAATTTAGCCGCACATCTTTGCACTTGCTCTAATTTTTCCTCATCGTCTTTATAGTTAAGGGACCAAAACAAGACTACATATTCCAGGTGTGGTCTTACCAGAGGATTATAAAGTGACAATTGTTTCTGGTGTCTTATAATCTATGTTCCTGGATATGAAACCTAACATTTGGTTGCCTTTTTTACTTGCTGCTTGACACTGTTTAGTGTACTTCAGATTGTTGTTAATGACAACTCCAAGGTCCTTTTCTTCATTTACTTTAGTTAGAGAGTTTCTGAATAGTATGTAGTCATAACATATATTCTTGTCTCCAAAAAGCATAACTTTATACTTGTCTACATTAAACTTGATTTGCAATCTGTCTGACCACTCTGCTAGTGAGTTACGATTTCTTTGAATCATTTCGCATTCCCATCTTTTTACAGTTCTACCTCCTAGTTTAGTATCATCAGCAAACATGGAGATCTTAGATACGACACCGAGTTCTAGGTCATTAATGTATATTATGAAAAAAATTGGGCCTAGGACCGACCCTGTGGCACACCACTTGTTACGTCTAGCCAATCTGAGGCTTCGCTGTTTAATACTACACACTGCACACTACACACAGCAATCTGTCTGACCACTCTGCTAGTAAGATTTCTTTGAATCATTTCGCATTCCCACCTGTTTACACTTCTACCTCCTAGTTTAGTATCATCAGCAAATATGGAGATCTTAGATAAGAGACCGAGTTCTAGGTCATTAATGTATGTTATAAAAAGAATTGGGCCTAAGACCAACCCTGTGGCACACCACTTGTTACATCTAGCCAATCTGAGGCTTCGCTGTTTAATACTACACACTGCTTTCTTTCAGTAGGCCAGTCTCTGATACATGTACAGAGTTCTTCACTGATTCCATGTTCTTTGAATTTACGTAAGAGTCTCTTTATCAAAAGCTTTTTGGAAATCTAAATATATTGCATCAGATGGCACTTTTTTGTTCCAGTTTTGATAAATGACATTAAAATATTCCAGCAAATTTATCAGGCAGGATCTTCTATTGCAGAAACTGTGTTGGTTGTCCAATGTAATTTTGGGATCTTTCAGAAACATGACAATTCTATCTCGTATTATATTTTTCATTGTTTTACCTAACACTGACATAAGGCTAATTGGGCAGTAGTTCAAGGCACACTTTTTGTCTCCTTTTTTATATTTACTAGTTCCCAGTCAGTTGGCACATAACCATCCAACAGAGATTTGTTGAATATTTTTGTTACGGGGTATATCAGCTGTCTCCTGAAGTCTTTTAAAATCTTGGAACCAAGTTATCTGGGCTGCTGGATTTGTAAGGATTTAACTGGTCCAGGTATTCAAGTATTTTAGAGCTCTTTATTTTCTAACCTTCAACTCTCCTTCATCAGATCCTTGAAACATTTTCACTGGCTGCGGTATTCAAGAAGTTTCTTCAATTGTAAACACAGAGTTAAAGGAATAACTCAGTATGGTAGCCATTTCCTTGTCATCAGTAGTCAGTGTGTCATGTTCGTTTCGTAACAGTTCAATTCCTTCTTTTACTCTCTTCCTTTGTCTTGTATATTTAAAGGATTCCTTAAGATTATTCTTAGCTTTAAAGGAATTTTTTTTTCTTCCTCATGTTCACTGTATTATGACAAACTCTCTTTGGAGTCTGATTAATTCCTGGTGATTTTCGTTGGTTCCCACTGATTTGAATTTTCTAAGTTTTCTTCTTTTGACAAATTAGTCTTTCTATTCTCCTATTCATCCATAATGGTCTTGAAATAATGAAAGTTCACTTCATAATTTGTGGAATATGTTTATTTTCAATCTTGAGTAGTGTGTTTTTAGAATTATTCCACATTTCCTCTACTGTGTGAAAATCAAGAAATCTTGTCCAATTGGCTCAGCAAATTTCATGTCAAATGTTTTCAAAATTTGCTCACCTGTAATCTAGGATCAAGAGTATGTTGCCATTAATTTATCTCTAATCAAACTGTGATCGCTGTTTGACAAACTCTTGCCTACTTCGCAATAGTTGATTAAGTATGTGCCATGGGCGAGGACAAGATCAAGAATGTCTTTACCTCTGGTTAGTTTTTAATTAACTGTTCTAGAAAAGCGACTTCAACAAGTTCCATTAGTCTCCTTCTCTCTCGGTCACCTGTTTACTTGTTCGTTTATGTCTGGACTGTTAAAATCTCCCACTATTATAACCTCTTTACTGCTTGCTATTGTTTTCATTTCATTGTATAGCATCTTATCATTGTCTTCTTTTTGCTTAGGATGTTTGTAAATAATGCCAAGACATATAGTTTACTTCTGAACTTGTCAATAATATCAATATAAAGAGAGTTGTTAGTGTGTGTGTCTACTTTTCTTATCTTTAAGGCACTTAGATTATTATCAATGTAGATCAAAATGGAAAAAGGTGAGAACAATGGAAGTAAGGGGAGTGGGGGAGGAATGGGATGTATTTAGGGAATCAGTGATGGATTGCGCAAAAGATGCTTGTGGCATGAGAAGAGTGGGAGGTGGGCTGTTTAGAAAGGGTAGTGAGTGGTGGGTTGAAGAAGTAAGAGTATTAGTGAAAGAGAAGAGAGAGGCATTTGGACGATTTTTGCAGGGAAAAAATGCAATTGAGTGGGAGAAGTATAAAAGAAAGAGACAGGAGGTCAAGAGAAAGGTGCAAGAGGTGAAAAAAAGGGCAAATGAGAGTTGGGGTGAGAGACTATCAGTAAATTTTAGGGAGAATAAAAAGATGTTCTGGAAGGAGGTAAATAGGGTGCGTAAGACAAGGGAGCAAATGGGAACTTCAGTGAAGGGCGTAAATGGGGAGGTGATAACAAGTAGTGGTGATGTGAGAAGGAGATGGAATGAGTATTTTGAAGGTTTGTTGAATGTGTCTGATGACAGAGTGGCAGATATAGGGTGTTTTGGTCGAGGTGGTGTGCAAAGTGAGAGGGTTAGGGAAAATGATTTGGTAAACAGAGAAGAGGTAGTAAAAGCTTTGCGGAAGATGAAAGCCGGCAAGGCAGCAGGTTTGGATGGTATTGCAGTGGAATTTATTAAAAAAGGGGGTGACTGTATTGTTGACTGGTTGGTAAGGTTATTTAATGTATGTATGACTCATGGTGAGGTGCCTGAGGATTGGCGGAATGCGTGCATAGTGCCATTGTACAAAGGCAAAGGGGATAAGAGTGAGTGCTCAAATTACAGAGGTATAAGTTTGTTGAGTATTCCTGGTAAATTATATGGGAGGGTATTGATTGAGAGGGTGAAGGCATGTACAGAGCATCAGATTGGGGAAGAGCAGTGCGGTTTCAGAAGTGGTAGAGGATGTGTGGATCAGGTGTTTGCTTTGAAGAATGTATGTGAGAAATACTTAGAAAAGCAAATGGATTTGTATGTAGCATTTATGGATCTGGAGAAGGCATATGATAGAGTTGATAGAGATGCTCTGTGGAAGGTATTAAGAATATATGGTGTGGGAGGCAAGTTGTTAGAAGCAGTGAAAAGTTTTTATCGAGGATGTAAGGCATGTGTACGTGTAGGAAGAGAGGAAAGTGATTGGTTCTCAGTGAATGTAGGTTTGCGGCAGGGGTGTGTGATGTCTCCATGGTTGTTTAATTTGTTTATGGATGGGGTTGTTAGGGAGGTAAATGCAAGAGTCCTGGAAAGAGGGGCAAGTATGAAGTCTGTTGGGGATGAGAGAGCTTGGGAAGTGAGTCAGTTGTTGTTCGCTGATGATACAGCGCTGGTGGCTGATTCATGTGAGAAACTGCAGAAGCTGGTGACTGAGTTTGGTAAAGTGTGTGGAAGAAGAAAGTTAAGAGTAAATGTGAATAAGAGCAAGGTTATTAGGTACAGTAGGGTTGAGGGTCAAGTCAATTGGGAGGTGAGTTTGAATGGAGAAAAACTGGAGGAAGTGAAGTGTTTTAGATATCTGGGAGTGGATCTGTCAGCGGATGGAACCATGGAAGCGGAAGTGGATCATAGGGTGGGGGAGGGGGCGAAAATTTTGGGAGCTTTGAAAAATGTGTGGAAGTCGAGAACATTATCTCGGAAAGCAAAAATGGGTATGTTTGAAGGAATAGTGGTTCCAACAATGTTGTATGGTTGCGAGGCGTGGGCTATGGATAGAGTTGTGCGCAGGAGGATGGATGTGCTGGAAATGAGATGTTTGAGGACAATGTGTGGTGTGAGGTGGTTTGATCGAGTAAGTAACGTAAGGGTAAGAGAGATGTGTGGAAATAAAAAGAGCGTGGTTGAGAGAGCAGAAGAGGGTGTTTTGAAATGGTTTGGGCACATGGAGAGAATGAGTGAGGAAAGATTGACCAAGAGGATATATGTGTCGGAGGTGGAGGGAACGAGGAGAAGAGGGAGACCAAATTGGAGGTGGAAAGATGGAGTGAAAAAGATTTTGTGTGATCGGGGCCTGAACATGCAGGAGGGTGAAAGGAGGGCAAGGAATAGAGTGAATTGGAGTGATGTGGTATACAGGGGTTGACGTGCTGTCAGTGGAGTGAATCAAGGCATGTGAAGCGTCTGGGGTAAACCATGGAAAGCTGTGTAGGTATGTATATTTGCGTGTGTGGACGTGTGTATGTACATGTGTATGGGGGGGGGGGTTGGGCCATTTCTTTTGTCTGTTTCCTTGCGCTACCTCGCAAACGCGGGAGACAGCGACAAAGTATAAAAAAAAAAAAAAAAAAAAAAAAAAAAAGATCAAAGCTCCATCACCTACCTTGTACGAGCAATCTTTTGTAAATAGTTTGTGCCTGGGTGATTAAGGATTTATTCTCAGAGTTTACTCACGTTTCTGAGATTTCAATAATGTTCAGGTTTTCAGAAACTGCATAGGGCATATGTTCATCATGTTTCATAATGATGATCCGGGCATTTGTGTATACTGAACTTATTTTCCTTCGAGTTGATTTCTGGGCTGAAATGGCTTCTTTTTTTTCTACTGTCAGTATGCATGTTTGTATTATCACTGTTAATGTCTGCGAGTGCCTTACTCTGAACCTCCCCACACTGAACCCTACCAACCTTGTTTCTAAAAGTTACCTGAGAGTTGACCTGCAGCTGTGCTTACCCGCTACTTATACTGCCTGAGTTTTCCCCAACTGACCCCATTTGACCTTTCTTTGCTAATTCCTCTGCCAAGGTCCCATCCATCCTCAACCACTACCTTTATCATGGTCAAACTGGACACCTTGTCCTTCAGACCCCTTTCACACTCAGATTCCCCCCACACTGACCTATCTTCCACAGATACCCTCTCACTCTCCGAGTTCCTTTGTTAGCCTGACCATGATTTGCTCTTATGAGTAGTTTATCTGTATTGAAAAAAAGGCCTAATGTTCTCATCCAATACTCTGCCAAGGCAGGCTTTCCCTATTCCATTTAGGTGAAGGCCATCCCTAGCATACAGAAGGTGGGCTTTCCCTATTTCATTCAAGTGAAGACCATCCCTAGCGTACAGAGATCTATCATGAATAAAATGGTCCCACAGGTCTATACTAAACAAACTATCCTCCTCCCTACACAGAGCTTTGATTCTTCTGGCTATCCCAGCATTCTACTGAGGGTACAGGTATCAATGTCATATTATGGCAGCAATCCCCATATTATAAGCTTCCTATGACTTTCTTTACACTTGCTAGTAAGTTCCCTATACTTTGCTATTTCTTCCAGTTTCCCACTAACTGCACTGTTCATCCCCACCTAAACAAAAATCACATCCTTGGGATAGTTTGAAACTATGTCAACAAAGCTATCTAGAATGTGTTTTTTCCTAGCACCTGGATAACTCTTCCTATTTCTACCCTTTGCACAGAACTCCTAAAGCCTGATGTCTTACTATAGGGTCCCCAACCAGGATGATGCTATGATCATCCTGTACTTCATCACCTAGTACACTAAACCTATTGTGAGAGGAGAATCACTGCTAGTAGGTTGTCCAGTAATGCAGCGACACGTTTTCCTCACAGGTTGGAAGGTACAAGCATCTTTCACAATCCTCTTTTCCAAGCTCAATTTCACCACTCTCTTCTCACTCTTTTTTGAAAATGTCTAGAAATCTTCATCCTTGCCTCTGCCAAGTAATGGTCAGTTATGCCACCCACTGCCCTTCAACTATTTCACATCCAAAAGTCTCTTTTGCATGTAATCCAGTTATAACCACATTCTATCCTTCCTCTTTACCTACATATACATGTCCCTCTTTGTAAACCAGGTATTCCCAATCAGCAAACCTATTTCTGCACACAACCCCACAAGCTGTTCACCATTTCTATTCACCTTACTGAATACCCGTGCCCCACATTTATACCCTTAACTGTCACATAATTTATTCTCGATTGCTGTTTGCTGCATTAGCAAGGCTGTGCCATGAACAGACAAAGGATAACTGCATTTGCTCACAATCATTTTCTAGATTTCATGTGTAATGCACCAAAACCATGGCTACCGATCCACAACCAAGACTGACAGACCTATCCATGGTTCAAATGCCCTGGTTCAGTCCAATGACAGCACACTGACCCCTATATGCCACAATTTTCCAATTCATTCTGTCCCATGCACACCTTTTGCCCTCCTGCAGGTTCAGGCCCTAATTGCTCAAAACCTTTTTCACTCCATTCTTCCATCTCCAATTTGGCGCACCCCTTCTCCTTGTTCCCTCCACTTTTGGCACATACTGTATATCCTCTTTATCAAACTTTCCTTACTCATTCTCCCCATATGTCCAAACCATTTCAGCACACCCTCTTCAGCTCTCTCTGTCACCCTCTTTTTACTACCATACCTCTCTTACCTTTTCATTGCTCACTCAATCAAACCACCTCACACCACATATTGTCCTCAGACATTTTATTTCCAACACATCAACCCTCCTCTGCACATCCTCATCTGTAGCTGATGCCTTACATCCATATAACATTAGTGGGACTATATACCTTCAAACATACCCATTTTTGCCTTACCAAACAACAACCTCTTTTTCCAAACATTCTTTAGTGCTCCCATAACCTTCACCTCCTTTCACTAACTTTCGCTTTTAGGTTCCCTATTTTTGCCATGTTCACCCACAGGTATCTAAAGCCCTTCTTCTCCTTCAGTTTTTCTCCATTTAAACTCATGCCCCAACTAACCTGTTATTCAACCCTGCTAAAACCTAATAACTTTGCTTTTAATCACATTTATCAACTTCATCCTTTCACACATGTCTAAACTCAGTAACCAACTGCAGCTTCTCACTTGAATCTACCACCAGTGCTGTATTATCAGCAAACAAGTGACCCACTTACCAAGAACCCTCATCCCTGCAGACTGCATACTTGCCCTACTACATCACATTACTCACTTTTGCATTCATATTACCCATTACTAATATATGATCTCTTTGACCAAAACTGCTGACACTCACTCAACTGCTCCCAAAACATTCCCATCTCTTTATCATCCTTCTCATGGCCAGGGGCATAAACACTGTTAATCATAATCACCTTTCATTTGCAATCCACTTTCATTTTTACCTAGTTCAGTCTGGAGCTTACATCCTTACACTTACACAATCCTACCTCAGTTTTCACCCTCTCACTAACCTCGACTTTCAGATATTCCCAAACCATGTTGATGAACCTACCCTGCTTGTGGTTACATCAGGTGTGAGAAGTCTCCTTGAGCAAGATGACTATAGAAAATTATGAGATATGAACAGAAAAAGATACAGGAACATGCAGACAATACACCACGGGCTGGTGCAGATTTTTTTTTTTTTTTTTTGCTTTGTCGCTGTCTCCCGCGTTTGCGAGGTAGCGCAAGGAAACAGACGAAAGAAATGGCCCAACCCACCCCCATACACATGTATATACATACGTCAACACACGCAAATATACATACCTACACAGCTTTCCATGGTTTACCCCAGATGCTTCACATGCCTTGATTCAATCCACTGACAGCACGTCAACCCCGGTATACCACATCGATCCAATTCACTCTATTCCTTGCCCTCCTTTCACCCTCCTGCATGTTCAGGCCCCGATCACACAAAATCTTTTTCACTCCATCTTTCCACCTCCAATTTGGTCTCCCTCTTCTCCTCGTTCCCTCCACCTCCGACACATATATCCTCTTGGTCAATCTTTCCTCACTCATTCTCTCCATGTGCCCAAACCATTTCAAAACACCCTCTTCTGCTCTCTCAACCACACTCTTTTTATTTCCACACATCTCTCTTACCCTAACATTACTTACTCAATCAAACCACCTCACACCACACATTGTCCTCAAACATCTCATTTCCAGCACATCCATCCTCCTGCGCACAACTCTATCCATAGCCAACGCCTCGCAACCATACAACATTGTTGGAACCGCTATTCCTTCAAACATACCCATTTTTGCTTTCCGAGATAATGTTCTCGACTTCCACACATTCTTCAAGGCTCCCAGGATTTTCGCCCCCTCCCCCACCCTATGATCCACTTCCGCTTCCATGGTTCCATCCGCTGCCAGATCCACTCCCAGATATCTAAAACACTTTACTTCCTCCAGTTTTTCTCCATTCAAACTTACCTCCCAATTGACTTGACCCTCAACCCTACTGTACCTAATAACCTTGCTCTTATTCACATTTACTCTTAACTTTCTTCTTTCACACACTTTACCAAACTCAGTCACCAGCTTCTGCAGTTTCTCACATGAATCAGCCACCAGCGCTGTATCATCAGCGAACAACAACTGACTCACTTCCCAAGCTCTCTCATCCCCAACAGACTTCATACTTGCCCCTCTTTCCAAAACTCTTCCCATATATCTAAAACACTTTATTTCCTCCAGTTTTTCTCCATTCAAACTCACCCCTCAATTAACTTGCCCCTCAACCCTACTGAACCTAATAACCTTGCTCTTATTCACATTCCTCTCAACTTTCTCCTTTCACACACTTTACCATACTCAGTCACCAACCTCTGCAGTTTCTTGCCTGAATGAACCACCAGCGTTGTATCATCAGTGAACAACAACTGACTCACTTCCCAAGCCCTCGCATCCACAAGAGAATGCATACTTGCCCCTCTCTCCAAAACTCTTGCATTCACTTCCCTAACCACCACATCCATAAACAAATTAAACAACCATGGAGACATCACAGACCCCTGCTGCAAACTGACATTCACTGGGAACCAATCACTTTCCTCTCTTCCTACTCATACACATGCCTTACATCCTAGGTAAAAACTTTTCACTGCTTCTAACAACTTACATCCCACACCATATACTCTAAATCCTTCCACAGAGCATCTCTATCAACTCTCAACTCTATCATATGCCTTCTCTAGATCCATAAATGCTACATAAAAATCCATCTGTTTTTCTATGCATTTCTCACATACATTCTTCAAAGCAAACACCTGATCCACTTCTGAAACCACACTGTTCTTCCCCAATCTGATGCCCTGAACATGCCTTTATCCTCTCAATCAACACCCTCCCATATAATTTCCCTGATATACTCAACAAACTTATGCCTCTGAATTTGAATACTCACCTTTATCCCCTTTTCCTTTGTATCTATCTATATATCTCATTCCCATTCCCTATAGGAACTCCCATTAAGGGGATGGCCACAGCAAGTCTCCAATCATCCCTGTCTTTGCATGCCTTCTTCATATACACAATTCCAGGAATTCTGGCACCATTTCTCTATCTTCAATACTCTTCCACTTTACTTCCTCATGTCACAGTTAGCTTTTCCTCACACCCTATTGAACCTAATAACCTTGCTCTTATTCACATTTCCTCTCAACTTTCTCCTTTCAAACACTTTACCATACTCAGTCACCAACCTCTGTAGCTTCTTGCCCGAATCAACCACCAGCGTTGCATCATCAGCGAACAACAACTGACTCACTTCCCAAGCCCTCTCATCCACAAAAGAATGCATACTTGCCCCTCTCTCTAAAACTCTTGCATTCACTTCCCTAAAAACCCCATCCATAAACAAATTAAACAACCATGGAGACATCACGGACCCCTGCTGCAAACTGACATTTACTGGCAACCAATCACTTTTCTCTCTTCCTACTCATACATATGCCTTACATCCTTGGTAAAAACTTTCCACTTCTTCAAACAATTTACCTCCCACACCATATACTCTAAATACCTTCCACAGAGCATCTCTATCAACTCTCAACTCTATCATATGCCTTCTCTAGATCCATAAATGCTACATACAAATCCATCTGTTTTTCTATGCATTTCTCACATACATTCTTCAAAGCAGACACCTGATCCACTTCTGAAACCACACTGCTCTTCCCCAGTCTGATGCTCTGTACATGCCTTTATCCTCTAAATCAATACCCTCCTGTATAATTTCCCTGGAATATTCAACAAACTTATGCCTCTGAATTTGAACACTCACCTTTATCCCCTTTGCCTTTGTATCTATCTATACATCTCATTCCCATTCCCTATAGGAACTCCCATTAAGGGGATGGCCACAGCAAGTCTCCAATTATCTATGTCTTTGCATGCCTTCTTCATATACACAATTCCAGGAATTCTGCCACCATTTTTCTATCTTCAACACTCTTCCACTATACTTCCTCATGTCACAGTTGGCTTTTCCTCACACCACCCCCCCTTAATTATACCATACACTCTCCTTGATAACTTCCTATCTTGAATTCCTTACACATGTCCAAACCACCTCAAAGTATTACATTTCACCCACTCATCCATGCCACAATCCATTCCCTTTGCATTCTCTGCCACACCAAATCTCTCGTACAACCTCTCACTTCTTATATCATCTAGTCATACCACTTACTCCTCTCAAATAGTTTGTTTCCACAGCCTGAATTCTTAATCTCTACGACTCATTTCGTGCCCATGTTTCAGCTGCATGGGTCAGGGTTGGGAGGACTATGTTGTCCCTTAATCCTTTCTTCACTTCCACACATACACCTTTACCTTTTGTTATTCTGTGAAGGGACTCAATGTCCCTTCTACCCTGTACTGCTCTCTCCCTTATCTCTCTTTCTATGTCACCAAATTTACCCAAAATAGCTCAATCTATCTATCTCTAATGCCCATTCCCTCCATTAACTCCTATAAAGGGGGTGGTCAGGGCAAAGGAATCTCCTATCATCCCTTTCCTTACATGACTCTCTCTTGTATACACCATTCCATGCATTATTCCATCATTTCTCTCCCTCCAGTGCTCTTCCAATCTATTTCCAAGTGTAACTGGTTATCTTCCTTTCACACAACCCCTTTA
The DNA here is from genome assembly GCF_036320965.1 of Panulirus ornatus. Taxonomy (NCBI): domain Eukaryota; kingdom Metazoa; phylum Arthropoda; class Malacostraca; order Decapoda; family Palinuridae; genus Panulirus; species Panulirus ornatus. The sequence goes on along the minus strand of NC_092225.1, from coordinate 105,159,222 downwards.
ATTGTTTTATCATAAACTCTCCTTGTAATATCTCCATCTTCCATTCTTTCCCCAAGCCAAAACCACCTCAAAGTATTACATTTCACACACTCTACCACTCCACAATTCATTCCCTTAGCATTCCCTCCCATACCATATCTCTTGTACACTCACTCATTTCTTTCTGCATTTTATCTAATAATACCACATGCTCCTCTCGAGTAGCTCATTTCCACAGCATGGATTCTTGACCTCTGTGACTCGTTCCATATCTATGTTCTAGCTGTATAGGTCAGGGTTCGGAGGACTATGCTGTGCCTTAATCCTTTCTTCACTTTCATAACTATACCTCTACCCTTCATTATTCCATTAAGGGACCCAATAACTCTTCTAGCCAGTAATGCTCTCACCCTTATCTCTACTTCAGCCTCATCAAACTTACCCAAGGTAATTCCTAAATACTTACATTCTTTCACCTCTTTCATTCTTTTTCCCTCCATATCTATAACACGATTTAGCACATTTTCTTCTTTATCTCTATAGAATCTTGCAAAATCTATATTTTCACTCTGTTTCCTTTCAAACACCATTACATTACTTTTATTTGCATTTACCTTCAACTGCCTAAGCTTACACACAATCTTTACTAGCATTTCTGTAAACATTTTCAACACCCCATTCACATGTAACTGCATTCCTACATTCACTGCACTTCTATCCAATCTTTCAGTTACCTTCCTTTCATACTCCTCCCTATATCTTACCTGATTCATCTTCTCACTTGCCAACACCTTACAACTCCATTCTTCCTTATACCATGCCTTCACTTCTCCCTGATCCTCATCCCCACAAGAACTGCGAAATGGTCAGTCTCCAAAGGATCCTCTCACGATTCAAGCATCCAGCACAACCTTTCTCAATCTTTCATCCACTGCCACAAAGTCAATCAAAACCTTTTACTCTTCTCTTCCATCATTCCTCATTCATGTACATCTGTGGATCATCTTGTGCTGAAAAGAGTGTTCACAAGGAATAAACCCCCCTCAGCACAAGTATCCACAAGATAGCTTCCATTTTCATTTACTCCAGGCACTCCCCATTTACCAACTATCTCACCAATTCCATCACATCCTATTTTTGTGTTCATATCACCTAATGCAACCATGTTTCTCTCATTCTCAAAACCTCTTACACAATCATTCAAATTTATCTAGAAAAGCTTCATTTCATCCTTACCTTGTAAAGACTTCATATTCACATGTGCATATACATATACCAATGCATATTTCACAATCCCAATCTTTCCTTTCACCTATAATATTCTTGATCCCTTACCTTTCTTAAAACCCCTTGCTCCTCACTTATTCTGCATTCAGTCATTTCCATCACTCTACCAAACAATCTTGCATACACTTTTCCTGGTGTATTTAACAGACTTATTCCCCTATATTTGCTACATACATCCTTAGCACATTTTCACTTAAATAATGAAACAGTAATAGCTTTTACCCAGTCCTAAGGCACAACCTTCTGTTTCCATGCTAAATTACACATCAAATGCATCAAGTCTATCACTCCATACTTCGGCATTTCAGCCATAATCCCATCCACTCCAGGTGCCTTTCCTACCTTCAGCCTCACTTTACTTCCCTTCTTCCTATAGGCCCTTGCACTTGTATCCCTTTCCTTCCATCCTCCACAGCCATAAATGTAACAAATGCTACCCCATCTTCTCCCATATTCATCAATTTTTCAGATTACTCTTTCCATCTTCCTTTCACTTCCTCATTTTGCTTTGGCAATTCCCCTTCCTTTCTTCTCACATTAACATTTCCACTTTATGCATCCACCTCTTTCCCTTTTCATCTCCTTCTAGAACAATTGTTTTTCCCTAAACTTTCAATCAATTTTCTTTCAAAATTTTCATCTACTCTCTCTTTGCTTTCCTCTACAGCTTCTTACCATTCCACTGACACATCTTCCACCGGTAAATTTCTTTCAAGCAATCTAACATATGTCTTTTTCTACTCTTCCACAGCATTTCTAATCTCATCCGTCCATCATGAATTTCCTCTTTTATCCTATATCTGATGAATTTGTATCCGACTACTAATTCTACAACTCTTAACAGTCTTTTTCCAAACGTCCTAAACACCTCTTTCACACATGACTGCATCCCTACATTTACGACACTTCAACCTCAACTTTCAGTTACCCTCCTTTCAAACTGCTCCTTGCATTATTTCTGATTCATCTACTCAGTAGCCAACATTTTTACTTCTCATTCTCTCTGATACTCATACCCACAAGAATTACGAAATGGTCAGAGTCTCCAAAGAATCCCCTCACAACTCTTATATCGAGCAAAGCCTTTCTCAACTTTCCATCCAATTCTACTCAGTCCATCCAGCCCTTTTGCTCTTCCCTTCCATAATTTCTCATCCATGTATACCAATAGATCAATTTGTACTGCAAAAATGTAATTCCAAGGAACAAACCCCTCTAAGCTCAGACATCAACAAAGTAACTTCCCTTTTTATTTACTCCATCTAGGTACTCACCATTTACCAACTATTTCGCAAATTTCATCACCTCACCACATTCGTATCAACAATTACAACCACCTTTCTCTCCATCTCAAAACCATTTATAAAGTCATTCAAATTTCTCCATGAACGCTTTATTTCATTCTCACCTCACACAGTCTTCATATTCACATGAGCATATACGCATACCCATGATAGCTCACAAATAATCAAATCGTCACCTTCTCCAGTCCCTCCGCCCCCAAATCTATGACAAAGTCTAGTACAACTTCTTCTCACACTCTACAGAGCTTTGTAAAATCTATATTTTTCACACTATTTCCTTTCAAACACTATTACCGTACATCTACTCACATCTACCTTCAACTGCCTATGCTTACACACATCATAAAACACACAAACTTCTACAACTCCTCTTCACTATCAGCAAAAAGGCTTTTTGCTAGCACCATACCTGAACACACTCCATCTCTGCACCTCTATTTCCCTAGTTTCACTTTAATTTCTCTTACTACTCCATCCACAAATGTTAAAATGCCATGGTGACACCACATAACCCTGCCTCACACTTACATGTACACCAGAACTTAAGCTCAACTCTCCATCCACTTTTAAACATACCTTTGCTTCTCTACAGAATGATTTCACACCACCCAACAGGTGTCCCCCCATCCCACATATCCTTAACCCATCCAATAAAGCATTCTACTTCACTCTGTTATACGCTTTTTCCAGATCCATTAAACCTGCATACAGATTCTTACCTTTCACTTTATACTTTTCCAGAATCATTCTTACCCCAAAAAAATCTGAGATAACATTTCCTAAAACCTTCTTGCTCCTCACTTATTCTGCATTCAGCTATCACTTCCATTACTCTATCAACCAATACTCTCACACAAACTTTTCCCAATATAATTAACAGACTTTTTCTTGTATAATTGTTAAATACTTCCTTAACACATTTTCCTTTGAATAATGGAAAATAATAGCTTTCACCCAATCCTCAAGGATAACCTTCTGCTTCCATGCGAAATTACATATCAAATGCATCCACGCTACCACATTTCTCCTCCATATTTCAACATTTCAGCCTTAATCCCACCCACTACAAGTGCCATTCAAACCTTCAACCTCAATATCACCCTTTTTAAATTTCTTCTTCCTAAAGGCCCCTGCATTTGTGTCCTTCACCTTCCATCCATAATACCCATGCATATGACATCTGCTGCCTCACCTTCTCCCACAGTCATCAGTCCTTCAAAATACTCTTTCCATCTTCCACTCACTTCCTCCTTTTAACCCAGTAACTCCCCTTCCTTACTTTACACATTTTCATTTCCACTCTCACTTCCATCTCTTTTGTTTTTCACTTCTCTGGTGGCTGATTCGAGTGAGAAACTGCTGAGTTTGGTGACTGAGTTTGGAAAAGTGTGTGAAAGGAGAAAGTTGAGAGTAAATGTGAATAAGAGCAAGGTTATTAGGTTCAGTTAAGTTGAGGTACAAGTTAATTGGGATGTAAGTCCAAATGGAGAAAAACTGGAGGAAGTGAAGTGTTTAGATATCTGGGAGTGGACTTTGTAACAAATGGAACCATGGAAGTGGAAGCGAGTCACAGGCTAGGGGAGGGGTCAAAAGTTCTGGGAGTGATGAAGAATGTGTGGAAGGAGAGAATGTTATCTCGGAGAGCAAGAATAGGTATGTTTGAAGGAACAGTAGTTCCATTAATTACTAGATCAAACCACCTCACACCACATAACATCCTCAAACATTTCATTTCCAACACATCCACCCTCCTCTGTACAACCCTATCTATAGCCCATGCCTTGCAACCATATAATGTTGCTGGAACTACTATTCCTTCAACCATACCCATTTTTGCTCTCCGAGATAACGTTTACATATATATACATATGAACATATACACTTTTTTTTTCATACTATTTGCCACTTCCCACATTAGCGAGGTAGCATTAAGAACAGTGGACTGAGCCTTTGAGGGAAATCCTCACTTGGCCCCCTTCTCTGTTCCTTCATTTGCCTTCTACAATATGCAAGGAATACGTGGGAAGTATTCTTTCTCCCCACATATACATATATCTACATACCATCTTTTTATTCTTATTATATTTTGCCGCTGTCTCCCATGTTAGCGAGGTAGCGCAAGGAAACAGGCGAAAGAATGGCCCAACCCACCCAAATACACCTGTATGACCCAATCCACCCATACACACCTGTATATATATATATATATATATCATTTTTTTTTATTATACTTTGTCGCTGTCTCCCGCGTTTGCGAGGTAGCACAAGGAAACAGACGAAATGAAATGGCCCAACCCCCCCCACACACATGTATATACATACGTCCACACACGCAAATATACATACCTACACAGCTTTCCATGGCTTACCCCAGACGCTTCACATGCCTTGATTCAATCCACTGACAGCACGTCAACCCCGGTATACCACATCGCTCCAATTCACTCTATTCCTTGCCCTCCTTTCACCCTCCTGCATGTTCAGGCCCCGATCACACAAAATCTTTTTCACTCCATCTTTCCACCTCCAATTTGGTCTCCCTCTTCTCCTTGTTCCCTCCACCTCCGACACATATATCCTCTTGGTCAATCTTTCCTCACTCATCCTCTCCATGTCCCCAAACCACTTCAAAACACCCTCTTCTGCTCTCTCAACCACGCTCTTTTTATTTCCACACATCTCTCTTACCCTTACGTTACTCACTCGATCAAACCACCTCACACCACACATTGTCCTCAAACATCTCATTTCCAGCACATCCATCCTCCTGCGCACAACTCTATCCATAGCCCATGCCTCACAACCATACAACATTGTTGGAACCACTATTCCTTCATACATACCCATTTTTGCTTTCCGAGATAATGTTCTCGACTCCCACACATTCTTCAAGGCCCCCAGAATTTTCGCCCCCTCCCCCACCCTATGATCCACTTCCGCTTCCGTGGTTCCATCCGCTGCCAGATCCACTCCCAGATATCTAAAACACTTCACTTCCTCCAGTTTTTCTCCATTCAAACTCACCTCCCAATTGACTTGACCCTCAACCCTACTGTACCTAATAACCTTGCTCTTATTCACATTTACTCTTAACTTTCTTCTTCCACACACTTTACCAAACTCAGTCACCAGCTTCTGCAGTTTCTCACATGAATCAGCCACCAGCGCTGTATCATCAGCGAACAACAACTGACTCACTTCCCAAGCTCTCTCATCCCCAACAGACTTCATACTTGCCCCTCTTTCCAAAACTCTTGCATTTACCTCCCTAACAACCCCATCCATAAACAAATTAAACAACCATGGAGACATCACACACCCCTGCCGCAAACCTACATTCACTGAGAACCAATCACTTTCCTCTCTTCCTACACGTACACATGCCTTACATCCTCGATAAAAACTTTTCACTGCTTCTAACAACTTTCCTCCCACACCATATATTCTTAATACCTTCCACAGAGCATCTCTATCAACTCTAACATATGCCTTCTCCAGATCCATAAATGCTACATACAAATCCATTTGCTTTTCTAAGTATTTCTCACATACATTCTTCAAAGCAAACACCTGATCCACACATCCTCTACCACTTCTGAAACCACACTGCGCTTCCCCAATCTGATGCTCTGTACATGCCTTCACCCTCTCAATCAATACCCTCCAATATAATTTACCAGGAATACTCAACAAACTTATACCTCTGTAATTTGAGCACTCACTCTTATCCCCTTTGCCTTTGTACAATGGCACTATGCACGCATTCCGCCAATCCTCAGGCACCTCACCATGAGTCATACATACATTAAATAACCTTACCAACCAGTCAACAATACAGTCACCCCCTTTTTTAATAAATAAATATATATATATATATATATATATATATATTCCCTGGGATAGGGGAGAAAGAATACTTCCCACGTATTCCCTGCGTGTTGTAGAAGGCGACTAAAAGGGAAGGGAGCGGGGGGCTGGAAATCCTCCCCTCTCGTTTTTTTTTTTTTTTTTTTTCCAAAAGTAGGAACAGAGAAGAGGTCCAGGTGAGGATATTCCCTCAAAGGCCCAGTCCTCTGTTCTTAACGCTACCTCGCTATCGCGGGAAATAGCGAATAGTATGAAAAAAAAAAAAAAAGTGTGTGGAAGAAGAAAGTTAGAGTAAATGTGAATAAGAGCAAGGTTATTAGGTACAGTAGGGTTGAGGGTCAAGTCAATTGGGAGGTGAGTTTGAATGGAGAAAAACTGGAGGAAGTGAAGTGTTTTAGGTATCTGGGAGTGGATCTGGCAGCGGATGGAACCATGGAAGCGGAAGTGGATCATAGGGTGGGGGAGGGGGCGAAAATTCTGGGGGCCTTGAAGAATGTGTGGAAGTCGAGAACATTATCTCGGAAAGCAAAAATGGCTATGTTTGAAGGAATAGTGGTTCCAACAATGTTGTATGGTTGCGAGGCGTGGGCTATGGATAGAGTTGTGCGCAGGAGGATGGATGTGCTGGAAATGAGATGTTTGAGGACAATGTGTGGTGTGAGGTGGTTTGATCGAGTGAGTAACGTAAGGGTAAGAGAGATGTGTGGAAATAAAAAGAGCGTGGTTGAGAGAGCAGAAGAGGGTGTTTTGAAGTGGTTTGGGCACATGGAGAGGATGAGTGAGGAAAGATTGACCAAGAGGATATATGTGTCGGAGGTGGAGGGAACAAGGAGAAGAGGGAGACCAAATTGGAGGTGGAAAGATGGAGTGAAAAAGATTTTGTGTGATCGGGGCCTGAACATGCAGGAGGGTGAAAGGAGGGCAAGGAATAGAGTGAATTGGAGCGATGTGGTATACCGGGGTTGACGTGCTGTCAGTGGATTGAATCAAGGCATGTGAAGCGTCTGGGGTAAGCTATGGAAAGCTGTGTAGGTATGTATATTTGCGTGTGTGGACGTATGTATATACATGTGTATGGGGGGGGTTGGGCCATTTCTTTCGTCTGTTTCCTTGCGCTACCTCGCAAACGCGGGAGACAGCGACAAAGTATAATAAAAAATAATAATAATATATATATATATATATATATATATACACGTCCACACACGCACATATACATACCTATACATTTCAATGTATACATATGCATACACAGACATACATTTATACACATGTACATAATTCATACTCGCTGCCTTTATTCATTCCTGTCGCCACCCCGCCACACATGAAATAACAACCCCCTTCCCCGCATGTGCGTGAGGTAGCACTAGGAAAAGACAACAAAAGGCCCCATTCGTTCACACTCAGTCTCTAGCTGTCATGTATAATGCACCGAAACCACAGCTCCCTTTCCACATCCAGGCTCCACAAAACTTTTCATGGTTTACCCCAGATGCTTCCCATGCCCTGGTTCAATCCACTGACAGCACGTCCACCCCGGTATACCACATCGTTCCAATTCACTTTATTCCTTGCACACCTTTTACCCTCCTGCATGTTCAGGCCCTGATCACTCAAAATCTTTATCACTCCATCCTTCCATCTCCAATTTAGTCTCCCACTTCTCCTCATTCCCTCCACCTCTGACACATATATCCTCTTGGTCAATCTTTCCTCACTCATTCTCTCCATGTGACCAAACCATTTCAAAACATCCTCTTCTGCTCTCTCAACCACACTCTTTTTATTACCACAGCGGGAAATGGCGAATAGTATGAAAGAAAAGATCTATCTTACCCTTTCATCACTTACTCGATCAAACCACCTCACACCACATACTGTCCTCAAACATCTCATTTCCAACACATCCATCCTCATCTGCAACCCTATCTATAGCCTACGCTTCACAACCATATAACATTGTTGGAGCCACTATTCCTTCAAACATACCCATTTTTGCTTTCCACGATAATGTTCTCGCTTTCCACACATTTTTCAACGCTCCCAGGACTTTTGCCCCCTCCCCCACCCTGTGACTCGCTTCTGCTTCTATGGTTCCATATGCTGCCAAATCTACTCCCAGATATCTAAAACACAGACATATGCACACATGTACATATTCATACTCGCTTGCCTTCATCCATTCCTGGTGCCACCCCATCCCACAGGAAACAGCAACGCCACCCCCTGCATGTCGTAGAAGGCGACTAAAGGGAGTGAAAGTGGGGGTGGACACTCTCACCTTCCTTTATTTCAATTTCTAAGAGAGGAAACAATGCAATTTCTTATTTTCCTTAAGCTTTTCAATAAACTTTCTTCCAAAATATTTATCTACTCCTTTGCTTTTCTCTGTCAGCTTCTTAATATTCCATTTGCACATCTTATATTTTTCCTTCCTGCTTTGCTGAACTTCCATTGATACATTTCTTCAAGCAATCTACCACATGCCTTTTTCTTCTTTTCCACAGCATTTCTTATCTCATCTGTCCTTAATGCATCTCCATCTTACTCCTTTTATTTTTCTTTTTTAACAAAAACCTAATGATGCAATTTGCTTCATGAATGGGGATAAAACATTTACAAACATGAAAAAAGGGACAGAAATGAAAGGAAATATTATGAATATGGGAAGAAATGTGGTCAACATTTAAAAAGCTAAGTAATGCAAGTAATAAATGAGAAAAGTGAAATTTTGGGAAAAAGAAGCAGTGTCAAGAAATCCTTAGAAACTTAATATTCTCATATTGAAAATACATTACTTCCAAGAATACCCAAAAAATAAGAATATAATCATAATGCAGTTGCCAAAGACATTGTTCTATGAAATAAGTGAAAACAATGCAGACCTACAGCAATATGACACTTCTGAGCAAAGAGAAATAAAATCAAACAGGGCAGAGTAGCAACATATAATAAAATGGAGAAAAAATATAAAGGGAAGATAAGCCATACAAAATGTTATAGGATTAGTGCAGTCATTCCAAACAGAAACACAATAAACATAGTGATGTACAGACCACCAAAAACTAATCTTGCAAAACCTAATGACATTCTAGAAGAGATATTAGAGAAAACTGATTAACCTAAACAACATATTATGAAATTCAAAGAAAGAAAGAAGAAATTTACAGAAACCCTTGGAATATACTGCATATAAAAGTACAATACCTAATAACTAAGAATTCCATGTCGAAAACAGACAACTTCAGTGAATACACCATGTATAATAATAGTCATAAAGCACATGATAGGAATGTGACTCAAAGAAAAAAGAGAAAATGAAGCAGACTTAGAGCATTATGACACCTTGTGAATAAACAGAAACAAAATCAAACAAGGCAGAGTAGGAAGATAAAAAACTGGAAGGAAAATTGAAATTGAGGGTAAGTGACAAGAAAAGTGAAAGGACTGCAGTAGTCCTTCCAAACAAAATGTTAACATAGTGATGTACAGAGCACTAACAACTAATGTTGCTAAATTTAAGGACATCCCAATTAAAGTGGAGGATATACTATAAAAGTGAGTAACTGAAACCAAACACATTAGAGTGCGGAAACTTCTACTTTCATTTCATTGGCCAGGAAGAAAATGGTGCAGAATGTGGATGTAGGTTGGTACAATTATAAATCGAAACTAAATACAATCATCAATACTTAATACAAGCAATCAGTTTGACTTAATATGACTTCCTCAAAGACAGACCCCATTCTGCAGTGTAAAATGAAGTTTAATCCCCTTGTGAGCTGGTCCTCTCTCATATGTTCAGGGGTAAAAACTTAATACTCACTTGTTGTCTTGATGGTGCCATTTCCACTTGTTCTTGCTGTCTTCTCCTTGCACAACACTGTAGAATGTAGAAGGTCAGCATACCTGCCGTATGAAAGTACTATCATATTTCATGATTCTGAGTATATGCTTCTACATCACAAGGGTTTAATCTAAGGACCTTAAAAACTATATTGAAAAAACTGAGAGTTGTTTAGGATAAAAGATGAGTTTGATCCCCCCCAAAAAAATCAAGAAAAGTCATTTTCATAATTCAGTGCAAAACTAAACTTCTGAGTGAATTGACAAAAGCTAGGACAATCCATAATGCATAACATGAAGTTGAGATGATGTGGATGCAGTCTGAATCCAGATTATCAGTACAAAGGAATATAAAGGAATTCAAACAGCAACAGAGAACTGGGTCTCTCTGAGGCTATTTGTGATTGTGGAAGTTGTTTTTTATTGTTTTATTATACTTTGTCACTGTTTCCCACATCAGAGAGGTAGCACAAGGAAACTGATGAAAGAATGGCCCAACCCATCCACATACACATGTATATACGTACATGTCCATACACGCACATATACATACCTATACATCTCAACGTATACATATATATACATACACAGACATATACATATATACACATATACATAATTCATACTTGCTGCCTTTATTCACTCCCGTCGCCACTCTGCCACTCATGAAATGACAACCCCCTCCCCCAGCATGCGCACGAGGTAGCGCTAGGAAAAGACAACAAAGGCCACATTCATAGTTTACACTCAGTCTCTAGCTGTTATGTACAATGCACCAAAACCACAGCTCCCTTTCCACATCCAGGCCCCACAAAACTTTCCATGGTTTACCCCAAATGCTTCACATGCCCTGGTTCAATCCATTGACAGCACATCCATGCCAGTATACCACATCACTCCAATTCACTCTATTCCTTGCACACCTTTCACACTCCTGCATGTTCAGTCCCCGATCACTCAAAATCTTTTTCACTCCATCCTCCCACCTCCAATTAGGTCTCCCACTTCTTGTTCTCTCCACCCGACACATATATCCTCTGTCAATCTTTCCTCACTCATTCTCTTCATGTGACAATTTCAAAACACCCTCTTCTGCTCTCTCAACTACACTCTTTTTATTACCACACATCTCTCTTGCCCTTTCATTACTTACTCCATCAAACCACCTCACACCAAAAGTTGTCCTCAAACATCTCACTTCCGACACATCCACCCTCCTCCACACAACTCTATCTATAGCCCACGCCTCGCAACCATATAACATTGTTGGAACCACTATTCCTTCAAACAAACCCATTTTTGCTTTCCAAGATAATGTTCTCGCCTTCCACACATTTTTCAACGCTCCCAGAACTTTCACCCCCTCCCCCACCCTGTGACTCACTTCCGCTTCCATGGTTCCATCCGCTGCCAAATCCACTCCCAGATATCTAAAATACTTCACTTCCTCCAGTTTTTCTCCATTCAAACTTACCTCCCAATTGACTTGTCCCTCAACCCTACTGTACCTAATAACCTTGCTCTTATTCACATTTACTCTTAACTTTCTTCTTCCACACACTTTACCAAACTCAGTCACCAGCTTCTGCAGTTTCTCACATGAATCAGCCACCAGCGCTGTATCATCAGCGAACAACAACTGACTCACTTCCCAAGCTCTCTCATCCCCAACAGACTTCATACTTGCCCCTCTTTCCAAAACTCTTGCATTTACCTCCCTAACAACCCCATCCATAAACAAATTAAACAACCATGGAGACATCACACACCCCTGCCGCAAACCTACATTCACTGAGAACCAATCACTTTCCTCTCTTCCTACACGTACACATGCCTTACATCCTCGATAAAAACTTTTCACTGCTTCTAACAACTTTCCTCCCACACCATATATTCTTAATACCTTCCACAGAGCATCTCTATCAACTCTACATATGCCTTCTCCAGATCCATAAATGCTACATACAAATCCATTTGCTTTTCTAAGTATTTCTCACATATATTCTTCAAAGCAAACACCTGATCCACACATCCTCTACCACTTCTGAAACAATCTGATGCTCTGTACATGCCTTCACCCTCTCAATCAATACCCTCCAATATAATTTACCAGGAATACTCAACAAACTTATACCTCTGTAATTTGAGCACTCACTCTTATCCCTTTGCCTTTGTACAATGGCACTATGCACGCATTCCGCCAATCCTCAGGCACCTCACCATGAGTCATACATACATTAAATAACCTTACCAACCAGTCAACAATACAGTCACCCCCTTTTTTAATAAATAAATATATATTATATATATATATATATAATATTCCCTGGGATAGGGGAGAAAGAATACTTCCCACGTATTCCCTGCGTGTTGTAGAAGGCGACTAAAAGGGAAGGGAGCGGGGGGCTGGAAATCTCCCCTCTCGTTTTTTTTTTTTTTTTTTCCAAAAGTAGGAACAGAGAAGAGGTCCAGGTGAGGATATTCCCTCAAAGGCCCAGTCCTCTGTTCTTAACGCTACCTCGCTATCGCGGGAAATAGCGAATAGTATGAAAAAAAAAAAAAAAGTGTGTGGAAGAAGAAAGTTAAGAGTAAATGTGAATAAGAGCAAGGTTATTAGGTACAGTAGGGTTGAGGGTCAAGTCAATTGGGAGGTGAGTTTGAATGGAGAAAAACTGGAGGAAGTGAAGTGTTTTAGGTATCTGGGAGTGGATCTGGCAGCGGATGGAACCATGGAAGCGGAAGTGGATCATAGGGTGGGGGAGGGGGCGAAAATTCTGGGGCCTTGAAGAATGTGTGGAAGTCGAGAACATTATCTCGGAAAGCAAAAATGGCTATGTTTGAAGGAATAGTGGTTCCAACAATGTTGTATGGTTGCGAGGCGTGGGCTATGGATAGAGTTGTGCGCAGGAGGATGGATGTGCTGGAAATGAGATGTTTGAGGACAATGTGTGGTGTGAGGTGGTTTGATCGAGTGAGTAACGTAAGGGTAAGAGAGATGTGTGGAAATAAAAAGAGCGTGGTTGAGAGAGCAGAAGAGGGTGTTTTGAAGTGGTTTGGGCACATGGAGAGGATGAGTGAGGAAAGATTGACCAAGAGGATATATGTGTCGGAGGTGGAGGGAACAAGGAGAAGAGGGAGACCAAATTGGAGGTGGAAAGATGGAGTGAAAAAGATTTGTGTGATCGGGGCCTGAACATGCAGGAGGGTGAAAGGAGGGCAAGGAATAGAGTGAATTGGAGCGATGTGGTATACCGGGGTTGACGTGCTGTCAGTGGATTGAATCAAGGCATGTGAAGCGTCTGGGGTAAGCTATGGAAAGCTGTGTAGGTATGTATATTTGCGTGTGTGGACGTATGTATATACATGTGTATGGGGGGGGGTTGGGCCATTTCTTTCGTCTGTTTCCTTGCGCTACCTCGCAAACGCGGGAGACAGCGACAAAGTATAATAAAAAATAATAATAATATATATATATATATATATATATATATACACGTCCACACACGCACATATACATACCTATACATTTCAATGTATACATATGCATACACAGACATACATTTATACACATGTACATAATTCATACTCGCTGCCTTTATTCATTCCTGTCGCCACCCCCGCCACACATGAAATAACAACCCCCTTCCCCGCATGTGCGTGAGGTAGCACTAGGAAAAGACAACAAAAGGCCCCATTCGTTCACACTCAGTCTCTAGCTGTCATGTATAATGCACCGAAACCACAGCTCCCTTTCCACATCCAGGCTCCACAAAACTTTTCATGGTTTACCCCAGATGCTTCCCATGCCCTGGTTCAATCCACTGACAGCACGTCCACCCCGGTATACCACATCGTTCCAATTCACTTTATTCCTTGCACACCTTTTACCCTCCTGCATGTTCAGGCCCTGATCACTCAAAATCTTTATCACTCCATCCTTCCATCTCCAATTTAGTCTCCCACTTCTCCTCATTCCCTCCACCTCTGACACATATATCCTCTTGGTCAATCTTTCCTCACTCATTCTCTCCATGTGACCAAACCATTTCAAAACATCCTCTTCTGCTCTCTCAACCACACTCTTTTTATTACCACACATCTATCTTACCCTTTCATCACTTACTCGATCAAACCACCTCACACCACATACTGTCCTCAAACATCTCATTTCCAACACATCCATCCTCATCTGCAACCCTATCTATAGCCTACGCTTCACAACCATATAACATTGTTGGAGCCACTATTCCTTCAAACATACCCATTTTTGCTTTCCACGATAATGTTCTCGCTTTCCACACATTTTTCAACGCTCCCAGGACTTTTGCCCCCTCCCCCACCCTGTGACTCGCTTCTGCTTCTATGGTTCCATATGCTGCCAAATCTACTCCCAGATATCTAAAACACAGACATATGCACACATGTACATATTCATACTCACTTGCCTTCATCCATTCCTGGTGCCACCCCATCCCACAGGAAACAGCAACGCCACCCCCTGCATGTCGTAGAAGGCGACTAAAGGGAGTGAAAGTGGGGGTGGACACTCTCACCTTCCTTTATTTCAATTTCTAAGAGAGGAAACAATGCAATTTCTTATTTTCCTTAAGCTTTTCAATAAACTTTCTTCCAAAATATTTATCTACTCCTTTGCTTTTCTCTGTCAGCTTCTTAATATTCCATTTGCACATCTTATATTTTTCCTTCCTGCTTTGCTGAACTTCCATTGATACATTTCTTCAAGCAATCTACCACATGCCTTTTTCTTCTTTTCCACAGCATTTCTTATCTCATCTGTCCTTAATGCATCTCCATCTTACTCCTTTTATTTTTCTTTTTTAACAAAAACCTAATGATGCAATTTGCTTCATGAATGGGAATAAAACATTTACAAACATGAAAAAAGGGACAGAAATGAAAGGAAATATTATGAATATGGGAAGAAATGTGGTCAACATTTAAAAAGCTAAGTAATGCAAGTAATAAATGAGAAAAGTGAAATTTTGGGAAAAAGAAGCAGTGTCAAGAAATCCTTAGAAACTTAATATTCTCATATTGAAAATACATTACTTCCAAGAATACCCAAAAAATAAGAATATAATCATAATGCAGTTGCCAAAGACATTGTTCTATGAAATAAGTGAAAACAATGCAGACCTACAGCAATATGACACTTCTGAGCAAAGAGAAATAAAATCAAACAGGGCAGAGTAGCAACATATAATAAAATGGAGAAAAAATATAAAGGGAAGATAAGCCATACAAAATGTTATAGGATTAGTGCAGTCATTCCAAACAGAAACACAATAAACATAGTGATGTACAGACCACCAAAAACTAATCTTGCAAAACCTAATGACATTCTAGAAGAGATATTAGAGAAAACTGATTAACCTAAACAACATATTATGAAATTCAAAGAAAGAAAGAAGAAATTTACAGAAACCCTTGGAATATACTGCATATAAAAGTACAATACCTAATAACTAAGAATTCCATGTCGAAAACAGACAACTTCAGTGAATACACCATGTATAATAATAGTCATAAAGCACATGATAGGAATGTGACTCAAAGAAAAAAGAGAAAATGAAGCAGACTTAGAGCATTATGACACCTTGTGAATAAACAGAAACAAAATCAAACAAGGCAGAGTAGGAAGATAAAAAACTGGAAGGAAAATTGAAATTGAGGGTAAGTGACAAGAAAAGTGAAAGGACTGCAGTAGTCCTTCCAAACAAAATGTTAACATAGTGATGTACAGAGCACTAACAACTAATGTTGCTAAATTTAAGGACATCCCAATTAAAGTGGAGGATATACTATAAAAGTGAGTAACTGAAACCAAACACATTAGAGTGCGGAAACTTCTACTTTCATTTCATTGGCCAGGAAGAAAATGGTGCAGAATGTGGATGTAGGTTGGTACAATTATAAATCGAAACTAAATACAATCATCAATACTTAATACAAGCAATCAGTTTGACTTAATATGACTTCCTCAAAGACAGACCCCATTCTGCAGTGTAAAATGAAGTTTAATCCCCTTGTGAGCTGGTCCTCTCTCATATGTTCAGGGGTAAAAACTTAATACTCACTTGTTGTCTTGATGGTGCCATTTCCACTTGTTCTTGCTGTCTTCTCCTTGCACAACACTGTAGAATGTAGAAGGTCAGCATACCTGCCGTATGAAAGTACTATCATATTTCATGATTCTGAGTATATGCTTCTACATCACAAGGGTTTAATCTAAGGACCTTAAAAACTATATTGAAAAAACTGAGAGTTGTTTAGGATAAAAGATGAGTTTGATCCCCCCCAAAAAAATCAAGAAAAGTCATTTTCATAATTCAGTGCAAAACTAAACTTCTGAGTGAATTGACAAAAGCTAGGACAATCCATAATGCATAACATGAAGTTGAGATGATGTGGATGCAGTCTGAATCCAGATTATCAGTACAAAGGAATATAAAGGAATTCAAACAGCAACAGAGAACTGGGTCTCTCTGAGGCTATTTGTGATTGTGGAAGTTGTTTTTTATTGTTTTATTATACTTTGTCACTGTTTCCCACATCAGAGAGGTAGCACAAGGAAACTGATGAAAGAATGGCCCAACCCATCCACATACACATGTATATACGTACATGTCCATACACGCACATATACATACCTATACATCTCAACGTATACATATATATACATACACAGACATATACATATATACACATATACATAATTCATACTTGCTGCCTTTATTCACTCCCGTCGCCACTCTGCCACTCATGAAATGACAACCCCCTCCCCCAGCATGCGCACGAGGTAGCGCTAGGAAAAGACAACAAAGGCCACATTCATAGTTTACACTCAGTCTCTAGCTGTTATGTACAATGCACCAAAACCACAGCTCCCTTTCCACATCCAGGCCCCACAAAACTTTCCATGGTTTACCCCAAATGCTTCACATGCCCTGGTTCAATCCATTGACAGCACATCCATGCCAGTATACCACATCACTCCAATTCACTCTATTCCTTGCACACCTTTCACACTCCTGCATGTTCAGTCCCCGATCACTCAAAATCTTTTTCACTCCATCCTCCCACCTCCAATTAGGTCTCCCACTTCTTGTTCTCTCCACCCGACACATATATCCTCTGTCAATCTTTCCTCACTCATTCTCTTCATGTGACAATTTCAAAACACCCTCTTCTGCTCTCTCAACTACACTCTTTTTATTACCACACATCTCTCTTGCCCTTTCATTACTTACTCCATCAAACCACCTCACACCAAAAGTTGTCCTCAAACATCTCACTTCCGACACATCCACCCTCCTCCACACAACTCTATCTATAGCCCACGCCTCGCAACCATATAACATTGTTGGAACCACTATTCCTTCAAACAAACCCATTTTTGCTTTCCAAGATAATGTTCTCGCCTTCCACACATTTTTCAACGCTCCCAGAACTTTCACCCCCTCCCCCACCCTGTGACTCACTTCCGCTTCCATGGTTCCATCCGCTGCCAAATCCACTCCCAGATATCTAAAATACTTCACTTCCTCCAGTTTTTCTCCATTTAAACTTACCTCCCAATTGACTTGTCCCTCAACCCTACTGTACCTAATAACCTTGCTCTTATTCACATTTACTCTCGGCTTTCTTCCTTCACACACTTTACCAAACTCAGTCACCAGCTTCAGTTCCTCACACGAATCAGCCACCAGCACTGTATCATCAGTGAACAACAACTGACTCACTTCCCAAGCCCTCTCATCCACAACAGACTGCATACTTGCCCCTCTCTCCAAAACTCTTGCATTCACCTCCCTAACAACCCCAATCCATAAACAAAGAAGTTGTATGCAGCTTTTATGGATCTATAGAAAGCATATGGCAAAGTCATGTGTCATATTTTATGGGGAGTGTTAAGGATAAATGGGGTAGGGTGACAACTGTTGGGTGGTGTGAAAGCCTTCTGTAAAGGAGCAAATTCATGCATAAGAGTGGATGGAGAGCTGAGTAAAAGCTTCAGTAAACATGTGGGTGTGAGGCAGGACTGTGTGATGTTGCTGTGGCTTTTTAACATATATATGGATGAAGTGATAAAAGAGATGAAAGCAAAACTGGGGAAAGGTGGTGAAGAAATGGAGATATGGTGGGGCATGGCAAGCCTATTTGTGGATGATACTGTTTTGTTTACTGAGAGTGAAGAGGAGTTTTAGTAGGTTGTAGGTGTCTTTTATATATGTAAACATAGATGACCGATGATACAGCGCTGGTGGCTGATTCATGTGAGAAACTGCAGAAGCTGGTGACTGAGTTTGGTAAAGTGTGTGAAAGAAGAAAGTTAAGAGTAAATGTGAATAAGAGCAAGGTTATTAGGTACAGTAGGGTTGAGGGTCAAGTCAACTGGGAGGTGAGTTTGAATGGAGAAAAACTGGAGGAAGTGAAGTGTTTTAGATATCTGGGAGTGGATCTGGCAGCGGATGGAACCATGGAAGCGGAAGTGGATCATAGGGTGGGGGAGGGGGCGAAAATTCTGGGAGCCTTGAAGAATGTGTGGAAGTCGAGAACATTATCTCGGAAAGCAAAAATGGGTATGTTTGAAGGAATAGTGGTTCCAACAATGTTGTATGGTTGCGAGGCGTGGGCTATGGATAGAGTTGTGCGCAGGAGGATGGATGTGCTGGAAATGAGATGTTTGAGGACAATGTGTGGTGTGAGGTGGTTTGATCGAGTGAGTAACGTAAGGGTAAGAGAGATGTGTGGAAATAAAAAGAGCGTGGTTGAGAGAGCAGAAGAGGGTGTTTTGAAGTGGTTTGGGCAAATGGAGAGGATGAGTGAGGAAAGATTGACCAAGAGGATATATGTGTCGGAGGTGGAGGGAGCAAGGAGAAGAGGGAGACCAAATTGGAGGTGGAAAGATGGAGTGAAAAAGATTTTGTGTGATCGGGGCCTGAACATGCAGGAGGGTGAAAGAAGGGCAAGGAATAGAGTGAATTGGAGTGATGTGGTATACCGGGGTTGACGTGCTGTCAGTGGATTGAATCAAGGCATGTGAAGCGTCTGGGGTAAACCATGGAAAGCTGTGTAGGTATGTGTATTTGCGTGTGTGGACGTGTGTATATGCATGTGTATGGGGGGGGTTGGGCCATTTCTTTCGTCTGTTTCCTTGCGCTACCTCGCAAACGCGGGAGACAGCGACAAAGTATAAAAAAAAAAAGAAAAAAAAAAAAGATGACCGAAAGTAAATGCAAATAAAAGTAAAGTACCGGTGTTTGAAAAGAAACAGAGTGGAAGTATAGATTTTGCAAAACCATACAGAGTGAAAGAAGAAAGTGTACCAAACTGTGTTTTGGATATGAGGGAAGAAAGAAAAAGGTCAGAGAATGTATGTAGTCAGGAGCTGTCTTGGGTAAGTTTGGTGATATGGAAGGAGAGATAGGGGTGAGAGCAGTACAGGGTATAATAGTCATTGGGTCCCTTAATAGAATAATGAAGAGTAGAAGTGTATGTATAAAAGTGAAGACACATTTAAGGGAAAGCCACTCCGTACTTCCAACCATGACCAATGCAGCTGAAACATGGACATGACATAGCATAAGATGCAGAGATCAAGAATCCAGGCTGTGGAAATGAGCTATCTGAGAGAAGCATGTGGTATGACTAGATGGAATGAAGAGAGAAATAAGGGGATGTATGAGAGATGTGGTACAGCAGGAAATGCAAAGGAAATGATTTGTGGAGTGGTAAAGTGGGTGAAACATAATACTTTGAAGGGGTTTGGGCATGTGGAAAGAATGCAAGGTGGGGAGTTTACAAGCAGAGTGTATGATAGTACAATTAAAGGAGTTTGAGTGAAAGGAAGACCACCTATGACATGGGGAAACAGAGTGTAAGAATACAGGAGGGAGAGAACTGTTGAAAGAATGAACAGAATATCATTTGCGAGAGAGGCACGTAAGGACAGGGATAAGTGGGGATTCTTTTGTCGTAGCAACCCCCTTGAGGGGTGTTTCCAAAGGAAATGAGTGTCAGATATATAGAGATGAAAATCATGAATCTTAGGCCTGTGATTGGAGGCTGCCAAGGAAGTGTGTGGCACTGCACGTATAGGTTATGGAAAGATAAAGCTTAGTAGAATCAAGATTTAAGAAAAATTGTTGGATGAGAAAGAGAATTTGGAAAAAGGTGAATCTGCCAGAAAATGATGGGATGGGACACATATGATAAAAACAATAATGAAATGTGGATCTCAAGAGAAAAATTAATGAGAAATAGGAAAATTACAAAACATTCTTGAATTAGCTTCATAAAAGCAAAAGAGTGGAGTGTTGCAGTACCAAGAGAAGATGACAAATCTGGGAGAAGTGTGCAATAGATGAAGCAGGTATCCAAAAAAACTGACAGGAAATGATGGCACAAGAGAAACACATACTCATATAGTAGTATTTGAGAAAAATAAATATATGGGAAATTATATTACAAAAGGGAGAAATAATACCACATAAAGATCCTATGGATAAGCTTGGGATATATCACAAAAAAGTAGTGAGGTTCCTGTTGAATGAGTCAAAGTAGTTATTATTCCAATGTGTAGAGGAAAATGAAGAAAAATTAATTGTATGACTGATAAAGAGTTAACTCCCTTCAGCACAGTTGGTAAGAGATAAAATATGGCAGTGACTTTATTAAAAGGGATAGTGAAATCTTTGTTGGTGAATAAAAAGGCAGGTTTAAGGGGGGAAGAGGACATGAAGATTAGTCTTTTGCACTTAAATACAATAATAGGGTTGAAAAAAAAAATAAGAATATTTGCAACATGTGTGGATTCAAAAAGGTATATGAAAGAGTGAGTAGGAAAGCACTTTTAGAAATTCTGATTATATGATTCTGATTATATGCACAATTGAATGCAAGAATCAGACCAGGAATGAAATTGGACATAGTGCTGGTTTATCTAAACAAATCTTGATTGCATCACTAAATCAGAAAGAATTTCAGCTTTAGCACACCAGTCTCATCTACCATGTCCTACTCTTAACTTATGCCATCTCCTTTAGACGCAGGGATTAAGCTCATCCTGTGCCGCAGATGAAGATGGGAAAGCTGAGAGGTTCATATCCATGTGCATCTTAGACATTAGTATATATTGATTTAGAACAAGAAAACATACGCATTATATCATTCAGCTTGCCACAAGTAATCGATATTGTAGTCAGAATGCCAGTGCATTTATGTATTATTAATAAACTCTGCAAGTGGGAGGTTTCAGAGTATGTCATAACTACAGTAAACTGGATTTTGGCATCATTGATTGTACATGGCATGTGTATGTCATATGCTTTCAGTTCATATTCATTTTACAAGGCCTGACTTTAAGTACTGAAGCAGAATTACTTGTATGGTTTGGCTGTAATTGGTAAATTTATCATAGATGACAGTCTTGTAGTTTTCATTAATTAGATATCATTTAACTAACTACTGTGACAGAGAAATGACAGGAGTGCATAATCTGTACAACTATTGTGATTTTCATGTGCAGTATGCATCCATGTTTATGTTTATTCTTCACTTGTACTGCACTCAATACACAAACATGCAGGATTACCACATTTCACTACCTGTGGCCTTACCCATTGGATGTGGCTAGTTTCCTGAGCACTGCAGGAGCCCCAAAGTCCAAGTACTGAAGGGTAAGGTAAGGTACTGTATATCATTACTCTTATTAGGACCCCATTTAAGGAGCTCATACTGCCCCAAGGCTGAATTCACAGCTGGAGTAGATTAAGATGGGCTTCTTTAAGGCAAGAAGGTCCTTTATGACACTATTTTTTCTGTCTGTTGATGGTGCTACAGCAACTTCTTGATTGTGTTGTTACTACTTGCAGATGGTGTCCTTTAACAACAGGTAAGATATGTATATATTTATTTATCTATTTTGCTTTGTCGCTGTCTCCCGTGTTAGCGAGGTAGCAAAAGGAAACAGATGAAAGAAAATGGCCCAACCCACCCACATACACATATATATATATACACGTCCACACACGCAAATATACATACCTATACAACTCAATGTTCACATATATATACTCACACAGACATATACATATATACACATGTACATAATTCATACTGTCTGCCTTTATCTATTCCCATCGCCACTTCGCCACACATGGAATAACAACACCCTCCCCCCTCATGTGTGCGAGGTAGCGCTAGGAAAAGACAACAAAGGCCCCATTCGTTCACACTCAGTCTCTAGCTGTCATGTAATAATGCAACGAAACCACAGCTCCCTTTCCACATCCAGGCCCCACACAACTTTCCATGGTTTACCTCAGATGCTTCACATGCCCTGGTTCAATCCACTAACAGCACGTCCACCCCGGTATACCACATCGTTCCAATTCACTCTATTCCTTGCACGCCTCTCACCCTCCTGCATGTTCAGGCCCCGATCACTCAAAATCTTTTTCACTCCATCTTTCCACCTCCTATTTGGTCTCCCACTTCTCCTCGTTCCCTCCACCTCTGACATATATGCTCTTTGTCAATCTTTCCTCACTCATTCTCTCCATGTGACCAAACCATTTCCACACATCTCTCTTACCCTTACATTACTTACTCGATCAAACCACCTCACACCACATATTGTCCTCAAACATCTCATTTCCAGCACATCCACCCTCCTGCGCACAACTCTATCCATAGTCCATCCCTCGCAGCCATACAACATGTTGGAGCCACTATTCCTTCAAACATACCCATTTTTGCTTTCTGAGATAATGTTCTCGACTTCCAAACAAGGCTCCCAGAATTTTTGCCCCCTCCCCCACCCTATGATCCACTTCCGCTTCCATGGTTCCATCCGCTCCCAGATCCACTCCCAGATATCTAAAACACTTTAATTCCTCCAGTTTTTCTCCATTCAAACTTACCTCCCAACTCACTTGACCCTCAACCCTACTGTATCTAATAACCTTGCTCTTATTCACAAGAGCAAGGGAAGGAGTAGCACTACTCCTGAAACAAGAGTTGTGAGAGTATGTGATTATTATATTTTATATTTTTATTATACTTTGTCGCTGTCTCCCGCGTGTGCGAGGTAGCGCAAGGAAACAGACGAAAGAAATGGCCCAACCCCCCCCATACACATGTATATACATACGTCCACACACGCAAATATACATACCTACACAGCTTTCCATGGTTTACCCCAGACGCTTCACATGCCTTGCTTCAATCCACTGACAGCACGTCAACCCCGGTATACCACATCGCTCCAATTCACTCTATTCCTTGCCCTCCTTTCACCCTCCTGCATGTTCAGGCCCCGATCACTCAAAATCTTTTTCACTCCATCTTTCCACCTCCAATTTGGTCTCCCTCTTCTCCTTGTTCCCTCCACCTCCGACACATATATCCTCTTGGTCAATCTTTCCTCACTCATCCTCTCCATGTGCCCAAACCACTTCAAAACACCCTCTTCTGCTCTCTCAACCACGCTCTTTTTATTTCCATACATCTCTCTTACCCTTACGTTACTCACTCGATCAAACCACCTCACACCACACATTGTCCTCAAACATCTCATTTCCAGCACATCCATCCTCCTGCGCACAACTCTATCCATAGCCCACGCCTCGCAACCATACAACATTGTTGAAACCACTATTCCTTCAAACATACCCATTTTTGCTTTCCTAGATAATGTTCTCGACTTCCACACATTCTTCAAGGCTCCCAGGATTTTCGCCCCCTCCCCCACCCTATGATCCACTTCCGCTTCCATGGTTCCATCCGCTGCCAGATCCACTCCCAGATATCTAAAACACTTCACTTCCTCCAGTTTTTCTCCATTCAAACTCACCTCCCAATTGACTTGACCCTCAACCCTACTGTACCTAATAACCTTGCTCTTATTCACATTTACTCTTAACTTTCTTCTTCCACACACTTTTCCAAACTCAGTCACCAGCTTCTGCAGTTTCTCACATGAATCAGCCACCAGCGATGTATCATCAGCGAACAACAACTGACTCACTTCCCAAGCTCTCTCATCCCCAACAGACTTCATACTTGCCCCTCTTTCCAAAACTCTTGCATTTACCTCCCTAACAACCCCATCCATAAACAAATTAAACAACCATGGAGACATCACACACCCCTGCCGCAAACCTACATTCACTGAGAACCAATCACTTTCCTCTCTTCCTACACGTACACATGCCTTACATCCTCGATAAAAACTTTTCACTGCTTCTAACAACTTTCCTCCCACACCATATATTCTTAATACCTTCCACAGAGCATCTCTATCAACTCTATCATATGCCTTCTCCAGATCCATAAATGCTACATACAAATCCATTTGCTTTTCTAAGTATTTCTCACATACATTCTTCAAAGCAAACACCTGATCCACACATCCTCTACCACTTCTGAAACACACTGCTCTTCCCCAATCTGATGCTCTGTACATGCCTTGAGTATGTGATAGAATGTAAAAAAGTAAATTCTAGATTTTTTTTTTTTTTCATACTATTCGCCATTTCCCGCATTAGCGAGGTAGCGTTAAGAACAGAGGACTGGGCCTTTGAGGGAATATCCTCATATGGCCCCCTTCTCTGTTCCTTCTTTTGGAAAATTTAAAAAAAAATGAGAGGGGAGGATTTCCAGCCCCCCGCTCCCTTCACTTTTAGTTGCCTTCTACGACATGCAGGGAATACGTGGGAAGTATTCTTTCTCCCCTATATATATTTATCTATTTATTCACTTTGCCCCGTCGCTGCCCCCCGCGCCAGCGAGGTAGTGCAAGGAAACAGACGAAAGAATGGCCCAACCCACCCACATACACATGTATATACATACACGTCCACACACACCACATATACATACCTATACATCTCAACGTATACATATATATACACACACAGACATATACATATATACCCATGTACATAATTCATACTGTCTGCCTTTATTCATTCCCATCGCCACCCCGCCATGGGTAAAACTGAAAGTTGATGGAGAGAGATGGGTGATTATTGGTGCATATGCACCTGGGCATGAGAAGAAAGGTCATGAGAGGCAAGTGTTTTGGGAGCAGCTGAATGAGTGTGTTAGTGGTTTTGATGCACAAGACCGGGTTATAGTGATGGGTGATTTGAATGCAAAGGTGAGTAATGTGGCAGTTGAGGGAATAATTGGTATACATGGGGTGTTCAGTGTTGTAAATGGAAATGGTGAGGAGCTTGTAGATTTATGTGCTGAAAAAGGACTGGTGATTGGGAATACCTGGTTTAAAAAGCGAGATATACATAAGAGTACGTACGTAAGTAGGAGAGATGGCCAGAGAGCGTTATTGGATTACGTGGTAATTGACAGGCGCGTGAAAGAGAGACTTTTGGATGTTAATGTGCTAAGAGGTGCAACTGGAGGGATGTCTGATCATTATCTTGTGGAGGCTAAGGTGAAGATTTGTATGGGTTTTCAGAAAAGGAGAGAATGTTGGGGTGAAGAGGGTGGTGAGAGTAAGTGAGCTTGGGAAGGAGACTTGTGTGAGGAAGTACCAGGAGAGACTGAGTACAGAATGGAAAAAGGTGAGAACAAAGGAGGTAAGGGGAGTGGGGGAGGAATGGGATGTATTTAGGAAATCAGTGATGGCTTGCGCAAAAGATGCTTGTGGCATGAGAAGTGCGGGAGGTGGGTTGATTAGAAAGGGTAGCGAGTGGTGGGATGAAGAAGTAAGATTATTAGTGAAAGAGAAGAGAGAGGCATTTGGATGATTTTTGCAGGGAAAAAATGCAAATGAGTGGGAGATGTATAGAAGAAAGAGACAGGAGGTCAGGAGAAAGGTGCAAGAGGTGAAAAAGAGGGCAAATGAGAGTTGGGGTGAGAGAGTATCATTAAATTTTAGGGAGAATAAAAAGATGTTCTGGAAGGAGGTAAATAAAGTGCGTAAGACAAGGGAGCAAATGGGAACTTCAGTGAAGGGCGCTAATGGGGAGGTGATAACAAGTAGTGGTGATGTGAGAAGGAGATGGAGTGAGTATTTTGAAGGTTTGTTGAATGTGTTTGATGATAGAGTGGCAGATATAGGGTGTTTTGGTCGAGGTGGTGTGCAAAGTGAGAGGGTTAGGGAAAATGATTTGGTAAACAGAGAAGAGGTAGTAAAAGCTTTGCGGAAGATGAAAGCCGGCAAGGCAGCAGGTTTGGATGGTATTGCAGTTGAATTTATCAAAAAAGGGGGTGACTGTATTGTTGACTGGCTGGTAAGGTTATTTAATGTATATATGATTCATGGTGAGGTGCCTGAGGATTGGTGGAATGCATGCATAGTGCATAGGGGATAAGAGTGAGTGCTTAAATTACAGAGTTATAAGTTTGTTGAGTATTTCTGGTAAATTATATGGGAGGGTATTGATTGAGAGGGTGAAGGCATGTACAAAGCATCAGATTGGGGAAGATCAGTGTGGTTTCAGAAGTGGTAGAGAATGTGTGGATCAGGTGTTTGCTTTGAAGAATGTATGTGAGAAATACTAAGAAAAGCAAATGGATTTGTATGTAGCATTTATGGATCTGGAGAAGGCATATGACAGAGTTGATAGAGATGCTCTGTGGAAGGTATTAAGAATATATGGTGTGGGAGGCAAGTTGTTAGAAGCAGTGAAAAGTTTTTATCGAGGATGTAAGGCATGTGTACAAGTAGGAAGAGAGGAAAGTGATTGGTTCTCAGTGAATGTAGGTTTGCGGCAGGGGTGTGTGATGTCTCCGTGGTTGTTTAATTCATTTATGGATGGGCTTGTTAGGGAGGTGAATGCAAGAGTTTTGGAAAGAGGGGCAAGTATGAAGTCTGTTGGGGATGACAGAGCTTGGGAAGTGAGTCAGTTGTTGTTCACTGATGATACAGTGATGGTGGCTGATTCATGTGAGAAACTGCAGAAGCTGGTGACTGAGTTTGGTAAAGTGTGTGAAAGAAGAAAGTTAAGAGTAAATGTGAATAAGAGCAAGGTTATTAGGTACAGTAGGGTTGAGGGTCAAGTCAACTGGGAGGTAAGTTTGAATGGAGAAAAACTGGAGGAAGTAAAGTGTTTTAGATATCTGGGAGTGGATATGGCAGCGGACGGAACCATGGAAGCGGAAGTGAATCATAGGCTGGGGGAGAGGGCGAATCCTGGGAGCCTTGAAGAATGTGTGGAAGTCGAGAACATTATCTCGGAAAGCAAAAATGGCTATGTTTGAAGGAATAGTGGTTCCAACAATGTTGTATGGTTGCGAGGCATGGGCTATGGATAGAGTTGTGCGCAGGAGGATGGATGTGCTGGAAATGAGATGTTTGAGGACAATGTGTGGTGTGAGGTGGTTTGAACGAGTAAGTAATGTAAGGGTAAGAAAGATGTGCGGAAATAAAAAGAGCGTGGTTGAGAGAGCAGAAGAGGGTGTTTTGAAATGGTCTGGGCACATGGAGAGAATGAGTGAGGAAAGATTGACCAAGAGGATATATGTGTCGGATGTGGAGGGAACGAGGAGAAGTGGGAGACCAAATTGGAGGTGGAAAGATGGAGTGAAAACGATTTTGAGTGATCGGGGCCTGAACATGCAGGAGGGTGAAAGGCCAGCAAGGAATAGAGTAAATTGGATCGACGTGGTATACCGGGGTTGACGTGCTATCAATGGATTGAATCAGGGTATGTGAAGCGTCTGGGGTATACCATGGAAAGTTCTGTGGGGCCTGGATGTGGAAAGGGAGCTGTGGTTTTGGGCATTATTGCATGACAGCTAGAGACTGAGTGTGAACGAATGTGGCCTTTGTTGTCTTTTCCTAGTGCTACCTCACACACATGAGGGGGGAGGGGGATGTTATTCCATGTGTGGCGAGGTGGCGATGGGAATGAATAAAGGCAGACAGTGTGAATTGTGTGCATGTGTATATATGTATGTGTCTGTGTGTGTATATATATGTGTACATTGAGATGTATGGGTATGTATATTTGCGTGTGTGGACATGTATGTATATACATGTGTATGGGGGTGAGTTGGGCCATTTCTTTTGTCTGTTTCCTTGCGCTACCTCGCAATTGCAGGAGACAGCGACAAAGCAAAATAAAATAAATAACAATAAATGACAATAATACAGGGCAGATCAGTCAGCATTATACTCACTCTGGGGCTACGTTATCTGCTACCACTAACTGTGCAAATTCATCCACAAAGTCTGTCACAGCTTTGTGACGAGTACTTAATGTAACGAACAACCATAGGCTTGCAGCTAGCGTTAGTTGACTCTTGTTACTATTGATGTTTTAATTCTATCATTAAGGCAGCAAGCCCGTGTTGCTGCATCAGGCCCAGCCAACAACACACTTTGGTTACTGCGTGCAAGTCTGAGGTAAATGTGCAAATAATCAACACAAACTCACTGCACTTGTTCTCATGCAACTGAATTATTCTTTCACGGTACAATGGATTGTCTTTCTGTTTTAAACTATAGCAGATAAGATGCTATCAGTGTTGCATATAATAGGAGATCCAGGAAACACTTCAGTATTGCTGAAAAAGCCAAAAATGACAGCATCATGAGCATAGGGAAAGAAACTTGAGCCTCATGCACACCATCTTCCTCACCAGAAGTAATTCATGTGATGCCAGGCCACACTGGAGCTATTTCCATCTAATCTACAGGTGTTTGCAACTCCCTGAACACCTCTATCCTTGGGAATGATGTACAGTAATAATCAAAATCAAGGGAATAAGGTAAATTTTCATCACTCTTGCTCATATCTCATTTATAAATTATAATACAGGTACACCACTGAATTTCCAGCAACTGATGGTTCGGCACCTCCTTTGGTCCGAACAAAATTACATGAGGGAACTTGAAATTACCATGGCCACCAGACTAGTTTACTGGGCAGCCACA
Source organism: Panulirus ornatus (assembly GCF_036320965.1). Classification (NCBI taxonomy): domain Eukaryota; kingdom Metazoa; phylum Arthropoda; class Malacostraca; order Decapoda; family Palinuridae; genus Panulirus; species Panulirus ornatus. The sequence continues at coordinate 105,130,005 of NC_092225.1, read as the reverse complement.
GATGGTGTTGAGTGTAGGGCACGCTTATTTACATTCTTTACACTGCACTTGTTGGTGGAGATGCCGCAATTCTGTGAGATTACTAGCACGATCGAGTGATGATGGAATGGTTTCGACAGTATTGGAGTGATGGAGTGGACTTGTCAAGTAGCATGATAATGGACTAGACTAAGTTGTTCCACAAAGAACATAAATTACAACATGAACATGATTACAGTGAAGGATGGCTTCAAAGATTCAAGAAGCATCATGGAATTTCCATTAATAAAGTATGTGGAGAAAAGCAGTCTCCAAACCACAAAGGAGCTGCCAAGTATGTGGACAAGTTTGTGAAACTCATAGCTGACGAGCACCTCAGTCCTGAGAAGGTGTATAATGCAGACGAATATTTTAGACATATGGTACACTTTAGGCACATGGGAGATGTGCAATTAGTGGGTGTGAGGTGTGTTGATGAATTATCATTACGTGACCACGGTTGGTCTGGAAAAATGGTTAATCTGGCAAGGTTTTGAAACCAAGAGTGCCAGAAAATCGGTAGTGTACTTGTATTATCATACTTAAACGCTGTCTCCCACGTAAGCGAGGTAGTGCAAGTGTGTACATAAACGCCCACACACACACACATATATACATTTCAACTTTTACATACATATACATACACAGAAATACACATACATACACATGTACATACCCATACTTGCTGCCTTCATCCATTCCTGTCGCTGTTTACCCCAGATGCTTCACATGCCCTGGTTCAATCCACTGACAGCATGTCGACCCCAGTATACCACATCGTTCCCATTACACTCTATTCCTGGCACACCTTTCAACCCCCTGTATGTTCAGGCCCTGATTGCTCAAAATCTTTTTCACTCCATCCTTCCACTACAATTTGGTCTCCCGCTTCTTCTTCCCTCCACTTCTGACACATATATCCTCTTTGTCAATCTTTCCTCACTCATTCTCTCCATGTGTACAAACCATTTCAACACATCCTCTTCTGTTCTCTCAACCACACTCCTTTTAATATCACACCTCTTTACTTACTTGATCAAACCACCTTACACATCTACCCTCCTTCGCACAACCCTATCTATAGCCCATGCCTCACAACCATATAACACTGTTGGAACCACTATTTCTTCAAACATACCCATTTTTGCTCTCTGAGATAATGTTCTCACCTTCCACACATTCTTCAACGCTTCCAGAACCTTCGCTCCCTCCCCCACCCTGTGACTCACTTCTGCTTCAACGGTTCCATCTGCTTCTAAATCCACTCCCAGATATCTAAAACACTTTACTTCCTCCAATTTTTCTCAATTCAAACTTACCTCCCAATTAACTTGTCCCTCCACCCTAGAGAATCTAATAATCCTGCTCTTATTCAAATTTACTCTCAACTTTCTCCTTTCACACACTTTACAAAACTGAGCCACCAACCTTTGCAGTTTCTCACCCGAATCAGCCACCAGTGCTGTATCATCAGCGAACAACTGACTCACTTCCCAAGCTTTCTCATCCACAACAGATTGCATACTTGCCCCTCTCTCCAAAACTCTTGCATTCACCTCCCTAACAACCCTATCCATAAACAAATCAAACAACCATAGAGACATCACGCATCCCTGCCACAAACCGATATTCACTGGGAACCAATCACTTTCCTCTCTTCCTACTCGTACACATGCCTTACCTCCCTGGTAAAAACTTTTCACTGCTTCTAGCAACTTACCTCCCACACCATATACTCTTAAAACCTTCCACAAAGCATCTCCATCCACCTTATCATATGCCTTCTCCAGATCCATAAATACTACATACAAATCCATCTGCTTTTCTAAGTATTTCTCACATACACTCTTCAAAGCAAACACCTGGTCTGCACATCCTCTACCACTTTTGAAACCACACTGCTCTTCCCCAATCTGATGCTCTGTACATGCCTTGGCCCTCCCAATCAATACCCTCCCATATAATTTCCCAGAAATACTCAACAAACTTATACCTCTGTAATTTGAACACTCACCTTTATCCCCTTTGCCTTTGTACAATGGTAGTATGCATTCATTCTTCCAATCCTCAGGCACTTCACCATGATCCATACATACATTGAATATCCTTACCAACCAGTCAACAACACAGTCACTCCCTTTTTTTTTTATCAATTCCACTGCAATGCCTTCCAAATCTGCCATCTTACAGGCTTTCTTCTTCTGCAAAGCTTTCACTACTTCTTCTTTGTTCACCAAACCATTCTCCCTGACCCCTCTCAATTGGCACATCACCCCAACCAAAACACCCTATATCTGCCACTTTATCATCAAACACATTCACCAAACCTTCAAAATACTCACTCCATCTCCTCACTTCATCACTACTTGATATTACCTCTCCATTTGCCCCCTTCATCAATGTTCCCATCTGTTCTCTTGTCTCATACACGTTATTTACCTCCTTCCAAAACATCTTTTTATTCTCCCCAAAATTCAATGATGCTCTCTCACCCCAACTCACATTTGCCCTCGTTTTCACCTCTTGCACCTTTCTCTTGACCTCCTGCATCTTTCTTTTACATATCTCTCATTCATTTGCACTACTTTTCTGCATAAATTGTCCAAACGCCTCCTTCTTCTCTTTCACTAACAATCTTACTTCATCCCACCATTCACTTCCCTTTCTAATCTGCCCACCTCCCACCTTTCTCATGCCACATGCATCTTTTATGCAAGCCATCACTGCTTACCTAAATACATCCCATTCCTCCCCCTACTCCCTTTACTTCAACAGCTCTCACCTTTTGCCATTCTTTACTCAATCTCTCCTGGTACTTCCTCACAGAAGTCTCCTTTCCAAGCTCATTTATTCCCACCACTCTCTTTTACCCAGGATTTTTTTCTTCTTTTCTGAAAACCTCTACAAATTTTCATCTTCACATCCACAAGATAGTGATCAGAAATCCCTCTAATTGCACCTCTCAGCACATTAACATCCAAAAGTCTCTCTTTTACACGCCTATCAATTAACATGTAATCAAATAATGCCCTCTGGCTATCTCTCCTACTCACATACATATTTTTTTTTATCATACCATGTCGCTGTTTCCCGCATTAGCGAGGTAGCACAAGGAAACAGACGAAAGAATGACCCAACCCACCCACATACACATGTATATACATACACTTCCACACATGCACATATACATACCTATACATTTCAACATATACATATATATACATATACAGACATATACATATATAAACATGTACATACTTCACACTTGCTCCATTTATTCATTCCCGTCGCCACACTACCACACATGAAAAGAAACCGCCCCTCCCCCCACACACGTGCAAGGTAGCACTGGGAAAGGAAAACAAAGGCCAATTCGTTCACACTCAGTCTCTAGCTGTCATGCATAATGCACCGAAACCACAGCTCTCTTTCCACATCCAGGCCCCAACAAAACTTTCCATGGTTTACCCCAGACGCTTCATGTGCCCTGGTTCAATCCACTGACAGCACGTCGTCCCCAGTATACAACATAGTTCCAATTCACTATATTCCTTGCACGCCTTTCACCCTCCTGCATGTCCAGGTCCCGATCAATCAAAATCTTTTCCACTCCATCTTTCCACCTCCAATTTGGTCTCCCACTTCTTGTTCCCACCAACTCTGACAAATATATCCTCTTTGTCAATCTTTCCTCACTCATTCTCTCCCTATGACCAAACCATTTTAACACACCCTCTTCTGCTCTCTCAACCACACTATTTTTATTACCACACATCTCTCTTACCCTCTCATCACTTACTCGATCAAACCACCTCACACCACATATTGTCCTCACACATCTCGTTTCCAAAACATCCACCCTCCTCCGCACAACCCTATCTATAGCCCGCGCCTCGCAAACATATAACATTGTTGGAACCATTATTCCTTCAAACATACCCATTTTTGCTTTCTGGGATAATGTTCTCGCCTTCCGCACTTTCTTCAATGCTCCCAGAACCTTCGCCCTCTCCTCCACCCTGTGACTCACTTCCGCTTCCATGGTTCTATCCGCTGCTAAATCCACTCCCAGATATCTAAAACACTGCACTTCCTCCAGTTTTTCTCCATTCGAACTTACCTCCCAATTGACTTGTCCCTCAACCCTTTCTTCTTTCACACACTTTACCAAACTCAGTCACCAGCTTCTGCAGTTTCTCACCTGAATTAGCCACCAGCGCTGTATCATCAGCAAACAACAAATGACTCACTTCCCAAGCCCTCTCATCCACAACAGACTGCATACTTGCCTCTCTCTCCAAAACTCTTGCATTCACCTCCCTAACAACCCCATCCATAAACAAATTAAACAACCATGGAGACATCATGAACCCCTGCTGCAAACCAACATTCACTGGGAACCAATCACTTTCCTCTCTTCCTACTCATACAAATGCCTTACATCCTCGATAAAGACTTTTCACCACTTCTAGCAACATGGCTCCCACACCATATCCTCTTAATACCTTCCATAGAGCATCTCTATCAACCCTATCATGTGCCTTCTCCAGATCAATAAATGCTACATACAAATCTATCTGTTTTTCTAAGTATTTCTCACATACATTCTTCAAAGCAAACACCTGATCCACACATCCTCTACCACATCTGAAACCACACTGCTCTTCCCCAATCTGATGCTCTGTACATGCTTTCACCCTCTCAATCAATATCCTCCCATAAAATTTCCCATGAATACTCTACAAACTTATACCTCTGTAATTTGAGCACTCAACTTCATCCCCTTTGCCTCTGTACAATGGCACTATGCATGCATTCTGCCAATCCTCAGGCACTTCACCATGAGCCATACATACACAGAATATCCTCACCAACCAGTCAACACCACAGTCACCCCCGTTTAATAAATTCCACTGCAATACCATCTAAACCCGCCACCTTGCCGGCTTTCATCTTCTGCAAAGCTTTCACTACCTCTTCTCTGTTTACCAAACCATTCTCCCTGACCCTCTCACTTCGCACACCACCCCAACCAAAACACCCTATATCCACCACTCTATCATCTAACACATTCAACAAACCTTCAATATACTCACTCCATCTCCTTCTCACATCACCACTATTTGTTATTACCTCCCCATTAGCCCCCTTCACCAATGTTCCCATTTGTTCTCTTGTCTTACACACTTTATTTACCTCCTTTCAAAACATTTTTCATTCTCCCTAAAATTTAATGATACTCTCTCACCCCAACTCCCATCTGCCCTCTTTTTCACCTCTTGCACCTTTCTCTTGACCTCCTGCATCTTTTGTTTATACATCTCCCAGTCATTCAAACTATTTCCCTGCAAAAATTGTCCAAATGCCTCTCTCTTCTCTTTCACTAATAATCTTACTTCTTCATCCCACCACTCACTACCCTTTCTAATCTGCCCACCTCCCATGCTTCTCCTGCCACAAGCATCTTTTGTGCAAGCCATCACTGCTTCCCAACATACATCCCATTCCTACCCCACTCCCCTTATGTCCTTTGCTCTCACTTTTTTCCATTCTGCACTCAGTCTCTCCTGGTACTTCCTCACACAAGTCTTTCCCAAGCTCACTTACTCTCACCACTCTCTTCACCCCACCATTTTCTCTTCTTTTCTGAAAACCTCTACAAATCTTCTCCTTTGTCTTTGCCTTCACAAGACAATGATCAGACATCCCTCAATTTGCACCTCTCAGCACATTAACATCCAAAAGTCTCTCTTTCATGCCCCTATCAATTAACACATAATCCAATAATGCTCTCTGGCTATCTCTCCTACTTACATATGTAACCCACGTATAACTCTTTTTAAACCAGGTATTCCCAATCACCAATCCCTTTTCAGCACATAAATCTACAAGCTCTTCACCATTTCCATTTACAACACTGAACACCCCATGTACACCAATTATTCCCTTAACTGCCACATTACTCACCTTTGCATTCAAATCACCCATCACTATAACCCAATCTCATGCATCAAAACTGCTAACACACTCACTCAGCTGCTCCCAAAACACTTGCCTCTCATGATCTTTCTTCTCATGCCCAGGTGCATAGGCACCAGTAATCACCCATCTTTCTCCATCCATTTTCAGTTTTACCCTTCTCAATCTAGTTTACAATTTTACACTCTATCACATACTCCCACAACTCTTTCGGGAGTAGTGCTACTCCTTCCTTTGCTCTTGTCCTCTCACCAACCACTGACTTTACTCCCAAAACATTCCCAAACCACTCTTCCCCTTTGCCCTTGAGCTTCGTTTCACTCAGAGCCAAAACATCCAGGTTTCTTTCCTCAAATATACTAACTACCTCTCCTTTTTTCTCATCTTGGTTACATCTAGACAAATTTAGACACCCCAATCTGAGCCTTCGAAAAGGATGAGCACTCCCTGTGTGACTCATGTTTCCCCTTTTTATATATTCATTTTGCTCTGTCGCTGTCTCCCGCGTTAGTGAGGTAGCGCAAGGAAACAGACGAAAGAATGGCCCAACCCACCCACATACACATGTATATACATACACATCCACACACGCAAATATACATTCCTATACATCTCAACGCATCCATATATATACACACAAAGACATATATATGTATACACATATACATAATTCATACTGTCTCCCTTTATTTATTCCCATCGCCACCTCGCCACACATGGAATAACAACCTCCTCCTCCCACATATGTGCGAGGTAGTGCTAGGAAAAGACAACAAAGGCCCCATTCATTCACATTCAGCCTCTAGCTGTCATGTAATAATGCACCGAAACCACAGCTCCCTTTCCACATCCAGGCCCCAAAGAACTTTCCATGGTTTACCCCAGACTCTTCACATGCCCTGGTTCAATCCACTGACAGCATGTCGACCCCGGTATATACCACATCGTTCCAATTCACTCTATTCCTTGCACGCCTTTCACCCTCCTGCATGTTCAGGCCCCGATCACTCAAAATCTTTTTCACTCCATCTTTCCTCCTCCTATTTGGTCTCCCACTTCTCCTCGTTCCCTCCACCTCCGACACATATATCGTCTTGGTCAATCTTTCCTCACTCATTCTCTCCATGTGACCAAACCATTTCAAAACACCCTCTTCTGCTCTCTCAACCACACTCATTTTACTACCACACATCTCTCTTACCCTATCATTACTTACTCGATCAAACCACCTCACGCCACATATTGTCCTCAAACATCTCATTTCAAGCACATCCACCCTCCTGCGCACAACTCTATCCAGAGCCCATGCCTCGCAACCATATAACATTGTTGGAACCACTATTCCTTCAAACATACCCATTTTTGCTTTCCAAGATAATGTTCTCGACTTCCACACATTCTTCAACGCTCCCAGAACTTTCGCCCCCTTCCCCACCCTATGATTCACTTCTGCTTCCAAGGTTCCATCCGATGCCAAATCCACTCCCAGATATCTAAAAGTCTTAACTTCCTCCAGTTTTTCTCCATTCAAACTTACCTCCCAATTGACTTGTCCCTCAACCCTACTGTACTTAATAAACTTCTATTCACATTTACTCTCAGCTTTCTTCTTTCACACACTTTACCAACTTAGTCACCAGCTTCTGCAGTTTCTCACACGAATCAGCCACCAGCGCTGTATCATCAGCGAACAACAACTGACTCACTTCCCAAGCTCTCTCATCTACAACAGACTGCATACCTGCCCCTCTTTCCAAAACTCTTGTATTTACCTCCCTAACAACCCCATCCATAAACAAATTAAACAACCATGGAGACATCGCGCAGCCCTGCCACAAGCATACATTCACTGAGAACCAATCACTTTCCTCTCTTCCTACACGTACACATGCCTTACTTTTTTTTTTTTTTTTTTTTTTTATACTTTGTCGCTGTCTCCCGCGTTTGCGAGGTAGCGCAAGGAAACAGACGAAAGAAATGGCCCAACCCCCCCCCCCATACACATGTACATACACACGTCCACACACGCAAATATACATACCTACACAGCTTTCCATGGTTTACCCCAGACGCTTCACATGCCTTGCTTCAATCCACTGACAGCACGTCAACCCCTGTATACCACATGACTCCAATTCACTCTATTTCTTGCCCTCCTTTCACCCTCCTGCATGTTCAGGCCCCGATCACACAAAATCTTTTTCACTCCATCTTTCCACCTCCAATTTGGTCTCCCTCTTCTCCTCGTTCCCTCCACCTCCGACACATATATCCTCTTGGTCAATCTCTCCTCACTCATTCTCTCCATGTGCCCAAACCATTTCAAAACACCCTCTTCTGCTCTCTCAACCACGCTCTTTTTATTTCCACACCTCTCTCTTACCCTTACGTTACTTACTCGATCAAACCACCTCACACCACACATTGTCCTCAAACATCTCATTTCCAGCACATCCATCCTCCTGCGCACATCTCTATCCATAGCCCACGCCTCGCAACCATACAACATTGTTGGAACCACTATTCCCTCAAACATACCCATTTTTGCTTTCCGAGATAATGTTCTCGACTTCCACACATTTTTCAAGGCTCCCAAAATTTTCGCCCCCTCCCCCACCCTATGATCCACTTCCGCTTCCATGGTTCCATCCGCTGACAGATCCACTCCCAGATATCTAAAACACTTCACTTCCTCCAGTTTTTCTCCATTCAAACTCACCTCCCAATTGACTTGACCCTCACCCCTACTGTACCTAATAACCTTGCTCTTATTCACATTTACTCTCAACTTTCTTCTTCCACACACTTTACCAAACTCAGTCACCAGCTTCTGCAGTTTCTCACATGAATCAGCCACCAGCGCTTACATCCTCGGTAAAAACTTTTCACTGCTTCTAACAACTTGCCTCCCATACCATATATTCTTAATACCTTCCACAGAGCATCTCTATCAACTCTGTCATATGCCTTCTCCAGATCCATAAATGCTACATACAAATCCATTTGCTTTTCTAAGTATTTCTCACATACATTTCCCCTTTTAGAAAGTTAAAATACAAGGAGGGGAGGGTTTCTAGCCCCCTGCTCCAGTCCCCTTTAATCGCCTTCTATGAAACGCAGGGAATGCATGGGAAGTATTCTTTCTCCCCTATCCCCACGGATATACTTATGTATATCTCTCTTTTTAAACCAGGTATTGCCAATCACCAGTCCTTTTTCAGCACACAAATCAACAAGCTCTTCACCATTTCCATTTACAACACTGAACATCCCATTTACACCAATTATACCCTCAGCTGCCACATTACTTGCCTTTGCATTCAAATCACCCATCACCATAACCCGGTCTCGTGCATCAAAGCTACTAACATACTCCCTTAGCTGCTCCCAAAACACTTGCCTATCATAATCTTCCCTTTCATGACCAGGAGCATAGTTACCAATAATCACCCATCTCTCTTCATCCACTATCACTTTACCTATATCAATCTAAAGTTTACTTTCTTACACTCTACCACATTTTCCCACAAATCCTGCTTTAGGAGGAGTGCTACTCCTTCCTTCACTCTTGTCCTCTCACTAACCCCTGACTTTACTCCCAAGGCATTCCCAATCCACTCTTCCCCTTCACCCTTGAGCTCCATTTGTTTCTTCAAACAGACTACCTATCTCTCCTTTTTTCTCATCTTGGTTACATCCACATACGTTTAGACACCCCAATCTGAGCCTTCAAGTAGGATGAGCACTCCCAGCATGATTCCTTCTTCTGTGTCTCCTTTTAGAAATTCAAATACAAAGAAAAATTTGGGATGTAACAGCATTCAGCATCTAACAGACAACCTTCTAATGAATCTGTCCATCAAAATGAGGCTTCATTATGGAAGAAGGCTGCTAAAAGTAAATGTGAAAAAACCTAAAATGCTTGTTGTTAAAAGGGACGGAAATTTACAATGTAACATCACTTTACATGATGGAGACGAAAAATTGTGGCTTAATCTGTCTGAAAATAAATTTTGTACTGTAAGGATAGGAGTGGGAAAGCACAAATTGAGAGAAGAGTCAAACAATGGAGAAAAATTGAGGGTGCACTAAAAGCTAATGTGAAAGGGAATAAATTAAATGCAGAAGTCAATCAAGCTTGAATGAAGGAGTACTTGTCCCATCACTAATGTAGGGTTACAAAACCTAAGTTTATATAATTTGGGTAGGAAAAATAAACAACAGTAGTAAAGATGGATGATTTGCACAGCACTTAGGTTATCAAGAGAATACAGAGAACAAAGATGTAAGAAGGCTATGTGGTGTGAAGAAGTCATTTTTCAGAAAGAAGATGGATGAAGGTCTTTTAGGGTGGTATGGTATCAGGGATTGGGGAATTTCAGATGAATGAATAATGACTGGATGCTATGGAGGCATTCTGTATATTAAGATGGTATGAATGGAGATAGTCTCACCTGACGAATCAACTTAGTGTGAATGGAAAAAAATGTAAAAAGCACTTCCATGAATTTGCTGTTTCACTTTAAAATCCTAGGCATGGCTTGAGGATATGTATAACTTAGTTCAAAGGCTGAGTGTATCTATTTCACCCCATTACAGAAATGGAGTAATGATGATAGTTACAAACTTCCCTGCCCCAAAATCCCCCTCTATGGGGCTTCTGCAGCACAAGGAAAGTTGGCCACATCTACCATGTAAGACCAGAGATCTTGCCTGAGGATATTGTGCATATGTCTGTTGGTGATACTGTGTGCATGCATCTGTGTGAGTTTAGTACAAAAGAACTGAGTAGCAAGCATTCAATGTCTACAGTACTGAAACTGCTTCTTGGGCATAAGGGGTCTTGTGATATGTTAAATCAGTGTTCGAACTGTTGCAGCACTGGATATCCAGACTGTAGATTAGAAAGTGTAATATAACTAACATGTAATGATATATTGACATATATATCCTGGTAAATTATATGGGAGGGTATTGATAGAGAGGGTGAAGGCATGTACAGAGCATCAGATTGTGCAAGAGCAGTGTGGTTTCAGAAGTGGTAGAGGATGTGTGGATCAGGTGTTTGCTTTGAAGAATGTATGTGAGAAATACTTAGAAAAGCAAATGGATTTGTATGTAGCATTTATGGATCTGGAGAAGGCATATGATAGAGTTGATAGAGATGCTCTGTGGAAGGTATTAAGAATATATGGTGTGGAAGGAAAGTTGTTAGAAGCAGTAAAAAGTTTTTATCGAGGATGTAAAGCATGTGTACCTGTAGGAAGAGAGGAAAGTGACTGGTTCTCAGTGAATGTAGGTTTGCGGCAGGGGTGTGTGATGTCTCCATGGTTGTTTAATTTGTTTATGGATGGGGTTGTTAGGAAGGTGAATGCAAGAGTTTTGGAAAGAGGGGCAAGTATGAAGTCTGTTGTGGATGAGAGAGCTTGGGAAGTGAGTCAGTTGTTGTTAGCTGATGATACAGCACTGGTGGCTGATTCATGTGAGAAACTGCAGAAGCTGGTGACTGAGTTTGGTAAAGTGTGTGAAAGAAGAAAGTTAAGAGTAAATGTGAATAAGAGCAAGGTTATTAGGTACAGTAGGGTTGAGGGTCAAGTCAATTGGGAGGTAAGTTTGAATGGAGAAAAACTGGAGGAAGTAAAGTGTTTTAAATATCTGGGAGTGGATCTGGCAGTGGATGGAACCATGGAAGCGGAAGTGAATCATAGGGTGGGGGAGGGGGCGAAAATCCTGGGAGCCTTGAAGAATGTGTGGAAGTCGAGAACATTATCTCGGAAAGCAAAAATGGGTATGTCTGAAGGAATGGTGGTTCCAACAATGTTGTATGGTTGCAAGGCATGGGCTATGAATAGAGTTGTGCGCAGGAGGGTGGATGTACTGGAAATGAGATGTTTGAGGACAATGTGTGGTGTGAGGTGATTTGATTAAGTAAGTAATGTAAGGGTAAGAGAGATGTGTGGAAATAAAAAGATCATGGTTGAGAGAGCAGAAGAGGGTGTTTTGAAATGGTTTGGGCACATGGAGAGAATGAGTGAGGAAAGATTGACAAAGAGCATATATGTGTCGGAGGTGGAGGGAACAAGAAGTGGACGACCAAATTGGAAGTGGAAAGATGGAGTGAAAAAGATTTTGAGTGATCGGGGCCTGAACATGCAGGAGGGTGTAAGGCGGGCAAGGAATAGAGTGAATTGGATCGATGTGGTATACTGGGGTTGACGTGCTGTCAGTGGATTGAATCAGGGCATGTGAAGCGTCTGAGATAAACCATGGAAAGTTGTGTGGGGCCTGGATGTGGAAAGGCAGCTGTGGTTTTGGGCATTATTGCATGACAGCCAGAGACTGAGTGTGAACAAATGGGGCCTTTGTTGTCTTTTCCTAGCGCTACCTCGCACACATGAGGGGGGAGGGGGATGGTATTCCATGTGTGGCGAGGTGGCGATGGGAATGAATAAAGGCAGACAGTGTGAATTGTGTGCATGGGTATATATGTATGTGTCTGTGTGTACATTGAGATGTATAGGTATGTATATTTGCGTGTGTGGACGTGTATGTATATGCCTGTGTATGGGGGTGGGTTGGGCCATTTCTTTCGTCTGTTTCCTTGAGCTACCTCCCAAACGCGGGAGACAGCGACAAAGCAAAATAAAATATATAATAAATATAAATATCATGAAAAAAGAGAACCAAATAGCACCTAGTTACTGATAACACCAAAAAATATTCCTGAAAATTACAATTACGGTTTTTCTGGGAGTTGAAAAACAAATATTGAAGCTTTACTCTGCATTAGCAAGTGGCTCATGCATCAGTTTCTCAATCCAAACCAGCTATTTTAACAGAGAACTGCAAACGCACAACATGAGTCTTACCTAAAGAAGTTTCTATTTCTTTAAAAATCTTTAACTTCGTGCAAAGTTTGTTTGGTAGCCAGTACTTTTTATATTCGTCCCCTTAAACAGGCATTTGAAACTCTGGGGCATTCTGAAAAATGTGTTTTTCAAGGCAAAACAATTTCTGTCATACCAAATAAGAGAATCAAATAAGAATAACAAAACAAGTGAAATAGGCCTCAACTTTTCCCTGGAGAAACAAAAAAGATATAAAAACTTCTGATGGGACCATACTGATGAGATAGTTCTAAGCACTACACAGCCTGGTATCAACATATCTTGACTGTCATCACCTAGTTTATGTAGTGTTTTGATGTACCTGGTTCATCATCATCATATAGATCTTTATCATCAAACAAATTATCATCTAGGCTCTTCTTAAGAAAATACTGGCAGATGTCATCTATATTTATCAGTCTTCTTTTTTTCTTAAGTTGAAGGCTCCAGTAATGGACCAAAGTCATCAAGGCCAGCCTTAACTGAAATATATAGAGAGCTTGGGAAGTGAGTCAGTTGCCGTTCGCTGATGATACAGCGCCAGTGGTTGATTCATATGAGAAACTGCAGAAGCAGGTGACTGAGTTTGGTAAAGTGTGTGTGAAAGAAGAAAGTTGAGAGTAAGTGTAAATAAGAGCAAGGTTATTAGGTACAGTAGGGTTGAGGGTCAAGTAAATTGGGAGGTAAGTTTGAATGGAGAAAAATTGGAGGAAGTGAAGTGTTTTAGATATCTGGGAGTGGATTTGGCAGCAGATGGAACCATGGAAGTGGAAGTGAATCATAGGGTGGGGGAGGGGGCGAAAATTCTGGGAGCCTTGAAGAGTATTTGGAAGTTGAGAACATTATCTCGGAAAGCAAAAATGGGTATGTTTGAAGGAATAGTGGTTCCAACAATGTTGTATGGTTGCGAGACGTGGGCTATGGATAGAGTTGTGTGCAGGAGGGTGGATGTGTTGGAAATGAGATGTCTCGATCAAACCACCTCACACAATTGGTGTGAAATGGTTTGATCGAGTAAGAAATAATAGAGTAAGAGAGATGTGTGGTAATAAAAAGAGTGTGGTTGAGAGACCAGAAGAGGGTGTTTTGAAATGGTTTAGTCACATGGAGAGAATGGGTGAGGAAAGATTGACCAAGAGGATATATCTGTCAGAAGTGGAGGGAACGAGAAGTGGGAGACCAAATTGGAGGTGGAAAGATGGAGTGAACAAGATATTGAGTGATTGGGGCCTGAACTTGCTGGAGGGTGAAAGGCATGCAAGGAATAGAGTGAATTGGAATGATGTGGTATACCGGGGTCGACATGCTGTCAATGGATTGAACCAGGGCATGTGAAGCATCTGAGGTAAACCATGGAAAGTTCTGTGGGGCCTGGATGTGGAAAGGGAGCTCTGGTTTCGGTGCATTATTACATGACAGCTAGAGACAGTGTGAACGAATAGGGCCTTTGTTGTCTTTTCCTAGCACTACCTCGCACACATGAGGTGGGAGGGGGTTGTTGTTCCATGTGTGGCGAGGTGGCAATGGGAATGAATAAAGGCAGACAGTATGAATTATGTACATGTGAATATATGTATACGTCTGTGTGTGGATATATATGTATACGCTGAGATGTATAGGTATGTATATTTGCGTGTGTGGATGTGTATGTATATACACGTGTATGTGGGTGGGTTAGGCCATACTTTTGTCTGTTTCCTTGCACTACCTCGCTAATGCGGGAGACAGCGACAAAGCAAAATAAATAAATATAAATAAATAAAAGGGAAAAAGAAGACAAGAGAAAGTATTTATGAATACTGGAAGGAGTGAAAAATCTGCCATATAAAATGTACCAGTTCATAGCTATTGGGAAAGATGAGATGGTAGAGTTCCAAAGCTTCAAGGTGTAGGGAAAAAAGCAGTTGTCAAAATGGCCCATCGTTCTTGCCAATGGCCACACAGTAATCATGTAATGCCGCAGCTTGCCAAGGAATGCATGGCCTCGTTACTGACGGTGGCACACAAGTAGCCACCTTTTGGGAGCAAAAACCGAATTAATACCTTTAGAAGAGGGAAAGTGAACCAACATTGTAGCATAGGGCAAGCAGGTCAGGCTTTGAAGTTAGCCCAAAAGAATTTATGAGCCTGACAGCTTTCAACTTGTACAGAGCCAGAACCTCCCCAGATGTGAGACCAGTACTTCATAAAAGGATTGATCGATCCTTTGCATAAACAGAGCAACTGTTCAGAAGAAAAGAAATTTTGACATCTAAACAGGACTCCCTGTTTCTTAGAAGCAGACTTGGCTATTTCCATAATGTGGGGTTTCCAAGATAAAGTGAATGTTACCATAATACCAAGTACCTTCTACTGTCAAAATCCTCTCTTCACCATGGATAAAAGATAACTGAAGACTTAACTGTTACATTAGTAGTCCTCAAGCATCTTGTGCCACCAAAGTACATCAGCTGAAATCTGACTGTTGGCACAAAAGCAAGAATTGCAGATCTACATGAGGCTCTCTTTATCTTACAACCTTGATCAAAAAGAGGTCCAATGAAAGGATAAGACCTTTCTCAATATATATTTGCAAACCTATACAAAATAAAATCTAAACTAACTCCATGTTTTTTGACCAGTACATGCATTCATAATGATATTTCAAAGGAGCGCCCAGAACCTAACTTCAAGTGTGAAACTCTCTCCTTTTTCTTTACCTATAAACTCTCTTTAGAATGGGACTTTTCTCTTAATCTGACTATATCCCAAAAAAATAAAATCTTTTTTTTACACCAACAAGGGTAATCAAAAAATCCAGATGCACATAAAATAGAGGCCTTTTAAGAAAAACTATTCTATAAAACAATTACAAATATGCAGAAGAAAATAAGAAGAGTTCCCATAAAATTTTAATATAAATGAGGTCTTGCTAGCAAGGTAACTAAATCAAAACACTTACACAACATCTCTCCTATAAACATGCCTTCAGTCTGGAAGTATGGATGAGTAAAGGGAACGACTTTATGTGCACTATTTTCTGCTTCCATTTCATCTGCTACTCTGTAACATAAAAACATATTCAGCAACATGTTTCACTGAAAAGAATAAACAGGAATGACACCTTCCTGCAACATTCATATATTAATCCATCAATACCCAAACTTTTCACCACATATTCACAAAACTCTGGCTCTTGAAGAATATACCTTAACACAGATATAAATGAAAATTTTACTTCCCTTTTCATACTTCCAGAGTCTCCTGAGAAGAGAAAGTAAATCCCCTTGGTTGCTATGATTATACTGTTAAATTTTTTGTTTTTAGCTTCAAAAAGGGTCCTTCCCTATAATTATTAATCCTCTTGAAATTTGGATTCCTTTCTCATTCCTCCGTTATGTTCTCACTATGTGAATTCTCAAACCTGAGCACTGTTCAGTGAATTTCCTTATGTGGGCTACCACATCAAAGCTGACATCAATAATCAGTACACTGCCTCCTTAATTTTTGTGCAACTTCCCCTCCCTATTTCATGGCCCCAGCGCCTATATTTTCTGTAATTTTTCTGCATATGTTCTTTTCCTTTTATATCAAAGGCTCCTGTCACAGACAAAAGTCCACACCAAAGCTGGGGGCCATATTTGAAATACAGAGAGAATTATCAAACAGAAAAAGAAAAGACAAGGGAAAGTGATGATACATATAAAAGTTTGAGTGGACAGGAATTGGGAAGAGAACTTAAGTGAAAAAGTAATAATGATAAGCAAGGTTTGAGTAGGTGTAGGTGTATGGTGCTTGTAAAAAGAAGATGGTAGGACTAGCCCAGTAGTACCATTTTGATGAGACAGAAAGTAAGACCAGCAATCCTGACATGGAGAGTGTAAGATGGCTCCAGGCACCACTTTAACGCTCCTCAGTCAGGACAGTAGTACCACCCTGGGCAGCTATTGACAACAACCTACTACCTAATGGGTTGCTTCAAGGGTTGGGGACAGGATAATCCTTGAATTAGCTGGAGTACTGGGAGGGACCAATACACTACCACATGAACCCTTCCTCTCACCTATGACAGAGTCAAACAATAAAGTGTAGTTAGAGGAGTATGCCTTAAATTTGCAGGGTCATAGTAGGGGCCATCACTCTATTACCTGAGCCCTCCCTCTTGCAAGCAGCAGAGTACTGAGACTTAGTGACTTTGATTAGAATCTTGTTCAGAGCAAACTTTTGCCAACTGATCACAAAATCCCTTGTCCACCCTTGATGTCTGTACAAAGGGCCCATAAACCAGCCCTCTAGTAATTTTTCTACAAAATCCATCTTGAACCTCCACGCAAATGAAATTGAAACTCTCAGCTGTGTCAACACCTCTTACTCCGTCCCATTCTTACTCCATCCCGTAATAAGAAATGTTGATGCCGCCAAGAATGTTGACTTCACCCATGTAGAAATCAAAGATAGATTTCATAAGATAATAACAGAAGGACTAGTATATAGGCCCTCCATACAGACACCAAAGGTGGATGAAAGTTCCCAAAATCAGCCAACAAAAATCTGTACCAAACAAGATTCTATCATAGTATAAGATTCTCAACACACCAGTATCCATACGACAGAACCCCCCTCCAGCAGCTCCGGGCATGGCCTCTACTTAAATTTGCTTGACAGTATGTGATATGATTAGTCAAGAAACCTACTTGTGATGCGAATATATGAAATTTAATGTCAACTTTACATGAAAATCTCATTAATAATGTTGGAGCTAAAGAAAAGTTTTGTACAAGTGATCAGCAACAAATTACTTCTTAAGTCACTTTCATCACTCCATGTAATCTTGGTCAACATAATTTGCAAAAAAAACCACTTGATTTTACACTTGCAAATTTTAAAGATCTTCGACCGTTCTTGACAGGCAAACCTGGGATCATATGGTCAATGAATACAACATGAATGCAGCTTGGAAAAGCTTCAGTAAAACCTTCACAGCAGTAGAGGGAACATACATGCCAATGCATTATAGACAGTCTACTTCTAAAATGAAGCCAAGGTGGAGGAATGGTGAAATAAAAAAGTGCCTGTTGTCTAGGAAAATAACTCACAAGAAACTCAAAGAGACCAATAACCAACATGACAGAATAAGTTATGTAAATTTCCATAGAGAAAATAAGAGTTATACAACAAAGTAAATGTCAATACAAAATAGGTATTGCTGAAAAAAGCAAAAGAAACTTTAAGGAGTTTTAAAGTTATGTTAAAAGCAAAAGCATCATTACCCCATCAATTGTCACATTGATTAAGGAAAACAGTAACTTGGTTCAAGACAAAGCCATGGCAAAAATCTTAAATAAATAACCCTTTTTGCTTCTACATTTACGATAAAAGACACAACCCATGTCCCAAATCCAGTCTCACTGATGAGACAAATTTACATAAAATTGGAAGATATACTATCAGCAGTAATCAAAATGAAAATAAATAAAATGGCAGGATCTGATAAACTTTATCCAATGAAAATGAAAGACACAAAAAATGACATGTCTAAACCCTTACTACCTTTTTCAATAAATCACTTGCTACAGGAAAAGTTGCAGAAGAATGGAAGTTTGCCAGTGTAACATCGATATTCAAAACAGGCAATAAGTCACTGCCTGGAAATTATCATCCTATCAGCTTATCGTTTCTATCTTAAAAACACATGGAAACCATCATTCAAGACAACTTTAAACCATTTAAAGGACCACAACTTTATAAACAATTCTCAGCATGTTTTTTGATGAAATCACTCGTGTCTAACAAATGTGCTGATTTTTTAAAATGATATAATCAACCCATATAACGAAAGTACAGCTGTTGACATCACCTTTCTAGATTTTCCAAAAGCATTCGATAAGGTCTACATGAGTTTACATGAGAAAGACAGACAACAGTAGGCCTGATTGGCCCATGACTGGTTTGTCTGAAAATAATGACAAAAAAATGTAATTCTGCTTACTGCTTTTTTAAGCTATCATCAACATCCTGCTGCTGCACATTAGCCTTTCAGTGTGCCCATTACTGCTGTCATTTATATGTTTATTTCTGGCATTTTTCTCAAAGAATACCTGAACTCAAAAAACATTTGTCTAAACGACTTTTGAAGGTATGTATATTTTTAGCTTTCACTACGTCTGATGGTAACTTATTCCAGAGCTCAACATGCCTATAGAAAAAGAAGCTTTTTCCCATGTCCATATTACATCTTTTAGCTTTGACTTTTATTCCATTTGGCCTAGTAACCATATTTTCTTGTATTTGGAAAAGATGCTCGTTTACTTTATCGAACTTGTTTAGAATTCTGAACACTTGGATTAAGTTGCTGTGAAGTCTACACTTTTTAAAGGAAAAGAGAGCCAATAGTTTCAGCCTCTCTTCGTTATGCCAGATTTCTAAAGAATAAGATCAATTTTGTCTTGCGTCTTTGTACTTGCTCTAATTTTTCCTCATCCTTTTTGTAATATGGGGACCAAAACTGGACTGAATATTCATGGTATGGTCTTGCTATAGAATTATAATGTGTGAGAATTGTTTATGATCTCTTATAATCTATGTTCCTGACTATGAAACATAACATTTGGTTCCCTTTTTTTACTTGCTGCTTGACACTGTTTAGCGTATTCTAAGTTGTTATTAATGACAACTCCAAGGTCCTTTTCTTCATTTACTTTTGTTAGAGAGTTCCCAAATAGTTTGTAGTCATAACGTACATTCTTGTCTCCAAAGTGCATAACTTTACACTTGTGTAATTAAACTTCATTTGCCATCTGTCTGACCACTCTGCTAGTAAGTTTAAGATCATTTCGAATCATTTCGCAGTCCCACCTGTTTACAGCTCTATCTCCTAATTTGGAGATCTTAGATATAAGACTATTCTAGGTCATTAATGTATATCATGAAAAGAATTGGGCCTAGGACCGACACCCAGTGGCACACCACTCATTACGTCTAGCCAATCTAAGGCTTCACCATTTAATACTACATGCTGCTTTCCTCCGGTAAGCCAGTCTCTGATCCAAGTACAGTTGTTTACTGATTCCATGTGTTCTGAGTTTATGTAAAAGTCTCTCATGAGGTCCTCTATCGAAAGCCTTTTGGAAATCTAAATATACTACATCAGTCAGTAATTTTTCGTCCCAGTTCTGATAAATAACACTAAAAAAAATTCCAGCAAATTCATCAAGCAGGATCTTCTATAGCAGAAACCGTGTTGGTTGTCCAATATAGTTTTGTGTTCTTCTAGAAACATGACAATCTTATCTTGTATCATTTTTTCCATCATTTTACCTGGCACTGACGTATGGCTAATTGGGCAGTAGTTCAAAGCACACTTTTCGTCTCCTTTTTAACATACAGGAGTAACAAAGGTTGCAAACAAAAATTAAGTCATATGGCATTGATGGGGCTGTACTCTGGTGGAGAGAAAAGTGATTGACTGGCTGTAAACATAGGGAGTGATTAAGTCAAACCTCAAAACTGTTAGACATAGCAAGTGGTGTGCTACAGAGATCAGTCTTGGAAGGATGGAGTGAAAAAGATTTTGAGCAATCAGGGCCTGAACATACAATATGGTGAAAGATGTGCAAGGAATAGAGTGAATTGGAACGATGTGGCATACCAGGGTTAGTGTGCTCTCAACGGACTAAACCAGGACATGTGAAGCGTCTGGAGTAAATCATGGAAAATTTTGTGGGGCCTGGATGTGGAAAGGGAGCTGTGGTTTTGGTGAATTACACATGACATCTAGAGTCTGAGTGTGGATGAATGTGGCCTTTCTTGTCCTTTCCTAGTGTGTGGGCATTTATGTATATACATGCGCATGTGGGTGGGTTGGGCCATTCTTTTGTCTGTTTTCTTGTGTTACCTCACTAACGTGGGAGACAGCAACAAAGTTTTTTTCTTTTTTTTTTTTTTTTTTTTACTTTGTCGCTGTCTCCCGCGTTTGCGAGGTAGCGCAAGGAAACAGACGAAAGAAATGGCCCAACCCCCCCATACACATGTATATGCATACGTCCACACATGCAAATATACATACCTACACAGCTTTCCATGGTTTACCCCAGACGCTTCACATGCCTTGATTCAATCCACTGACAGCACGTCAGCCCCGGTATACCACATCGCTCCAATTCACTCTATTCCTTGCCCTCCTTTCACCCTCCTGCATGTTCAGGCCCCGATCACACAAAATCTTTTTCACTCCATCTTTCCACCTCCAATTTGGTCTCCCTCTTCTCCTTGTTCCCTCCACCTCCAACACATATATCCTCTTGGTCAATCTTTCCTCACTCATCCTCTCCATGTGCCCAAACCACTTCAAAACACCCTCTTCTGCTCTCTCAACCACGCTCTTTTTATTTCCACACATCTCTCTTACCCTTACGTTACTCACTCGATCAAACCACCTCACACCACACATTGTCCTCAAACATCTCATTTCCAGCACATCCATCCTCCTGCGCACAACTCTATCCATAGCCCAACAAAGTATAATGAAAAAAAAAAAAAAAAAAATATATATATATATATATATATATATATATATATATATATATATATATATATATATATATATATATTATCCCTGGGGATAGGGGATTAAGAATACTTCCCACGTATTCCCTGCGTGTCGTAGAAGGCGACTAAAAGGGGAGGGAGCGGGGGGCTGGAAATCCTCCCCTCTCGTTTTTTTTTTTTTTTAATTTTCCAAAAGAAGGAACAGAGAATTGGGCCAGGTGAGGGTATTCCCTCAAAGGCCCAGTCCTCTGTTCTTAATGCTACCTCGCTAACGCGGGAAATGGCGAATAGTTTAAAAGAAGAAAAAAGAAAATATATATATATGCGGCAGGGGTGTGTGATGTCTCCATGGTTGTTTAATTTGTTTATGGATGGGGTTGTTAGGGAGGTAAATGCAAGAGTTTTGGAAAGAGGGGCAAGTATGAAGTCTGTTGGGGATGAGAGACCTTGGGAAGTGAGTCAGTTGTTGTTCGCTGATGATACAGCGCTGGTGGCTGATTCATGTGAGAAACTGCAGAAGCTGGTGACTGAGTTTGGTAAAGTGTGTGGAAGAAGAAAGTTAAGAGTAAATGTGAATAAGAGCAAGGTTATTAGGTACAGTAGGGTTGAGGGTCAAGTAAATTGGGAGGTGAGTTTGAATGGAGAAAAACTGGAGGAAGTGAAGTGTTTTAGATATCTGGGAGTGGATCTGGTAGCGGATGGAACCATGGAAGCGGAAGTGGATCATAGGGTGGGGGAGGGGGCGAAAATTCTGGGGCCTTGAAGAATGTGTGGAAGTCGAGAACATTATCTCGGAAAGCAAAAATGGGTATGTTTGAAGGAATAGTGGTTCCAACAATGTTGTATGGTTGCGAGGCATGGGCTATGGATAGAGTTGTGCGCAGGAGGATGGATGTGCTGGAAATGAGATGTTTGAGGACAATGTGTGGTGTGAGATGGTTTGATCGAGTGAGTAACGTAAGGGTAAGAGAGATGTGTGGAAATAAAAAGAGCGTGGTTGAGAGAGCAGAAGAGGGTGTTTTGAAGTGGTTTGGGCACATGGAGAGAATGAGTGAGGAAAGATTGACCAAGAGGATATATGTGTCGGAGGTGGAGGGAACGAGGAGAAGAGGGAGACCAAATTGGAGGTGGAAAGATGGAGTGAAAAAGATTTTGTGTGATCGGGGCCTGAACATGCAGGAGGGTGAAAGGAGGGCAAGGAATAGAGTGAATTGGAGCGATGTGGTATACCAGGGTTGACGTGCTGTCAGTGGATTGAATCAAGGCATGTGAAGCGTCTGGGGTAAACCATGGAAAGCTGTGTAGGTATGTATATTTGTGTGTGTGGACGTATGAATATACATGTGTATGGGAGGGGGGGTTGGGCCATTTCTTTCGTCTGTTTCCTTGCGCTACCTCGCAAACGCGGGAGACAGCGTCAAAGTATAAGAAAGAAAAAAAAAAAATATATATATATATATATATATATATATATATATATATATATATATATACATATATATATATATATATATGAAACAGGAGTTGTGGGAGTATGTGATAGAATGTAAGAAAGTAAATTCTCGATTAATATGGGTAAAATTGAAAGTTGATGGAGAGAGGTGGGTGATTATTGGTGCATATGCACCTGGGCATGAGAAGAAAGATCATGAGAGGCAAGTGTTTTGGGAGCAGCTGAATGAGTGTGTTAGCGGTTTTGATGCACGAGATCGGGTTATAGTGATGGGTGATTTGAATGCAAAGGTGAGTAATGTGGCAGTTGAGGGAATAATTGGTATGCATGGGGTGTTCAGTGTTGTAAATGGAAATGGTGAAGAGCTTGTAGATTTATGTGCTGAAAAAGGATTGATGATTGGGAATACCTGGTTTAAAAAGCGAGATATACATAAGTATACTTATGTAAGTAGGAGAGATGGCCAGAGAGCGTTATTGGATTACGTGTTAATTGACAGGCGTGCGAAAGAGAGACTTTTGGATGTTAATGTGCTGAGAGGTGCAACTGGAGGGATGTCTGATCATTATCTTGTGGAGGCTAAGGTGAAGATTAGTATGGGTTTTCAGAAAAGAGGAGTGAATGTTGGGGTGAAGAAGGTGGTGAGAGTAAGTGAGCTTGGGAAGGAGACCTGTGTGGGGAAGTACCAGGAGAGACTGTGTACAGAATGGAAAAAGGTGAGAACAATGGAAGTAAGGGGAGTGGGGGAGGAATGGGATGTATTTAGGGAATCAGTGATGGATTGCGCAAAAGATGCTTGTGGCATGAGAAGAGTGGGAGGTGGGCTGTTTAGAAAGGGTAGTGAGTGGTGGGATGAAGAAGTAAGAGTATTAGTGAAAGAGAAGAGAGAGGCATTTGGACGATTTTTGCAGGGAAAAAATGCAATTGAGTGGGAGAAGTATAAAAGAAAGAGACAGGAGGTCAAGAGAAAGGTGCAAGAGGTGAAAAAAAGGGCAAATGAGAGTTGGGGTGAGAGACTATCAGTAAATTTTAGGGAGAATAAAAAGATGTTCTGGAAGGAGGTAAATAGGGTGCGTAAGACAAGGGAGCAAATGGGAACTTCAGTGAAGGGCGTAAATGGGGAGGTGATAACAAGTAGTGGTGATGTGAGAAGGAGATGGAATGAGTATTTTGAAGGTTTGTTGAATGTGTCTGATGACAGAGTGGCAGATATAGGGTGTTTTGGTCGAGGTGGTGTGCAAAGTGAGAGGGTTAGGGAAAATGATTTGGTAAACAGAGAAGAGGCAGTAAAAGCTTTGCGAAAGATGAAAGCCGGCAAGGCAGCAGGTTTGGATGGTATCGCAGTGGAATTTATTAAAAAAGGGGGTGACTGTATTGTTGACTGGTTGGTAAGGTTAATTAATGTATGTATGACTCATGGTGAGGTGCCTGAGGATTGGCGGAATGCGTGCATAGTGCCATTGTACAAAGGCAAAGGGGATAAGAGTGAGTGCTCAAATTACAGAGGTATAAGTTTGTTGAGTATTCCTGGTAAATTATATGGGAGGGTATTGATTGAGAGGGTGAAGGCATGTACAGAGCATCAGATTGGGGAAGAGCAGTGCGGTTTCAGAAGTGGTAGAGGATGTGTGGATCAGGTGTTTGCTTTGAAGAATGTATGTGAGAAATACTTAGAAAAGCAAATGGATTTGTATGTAGCATTTATGGATCTGGAGAAGGCATATGATAGAGTTGATAGAGATGCTCTGTGGAAGGTATTAAGAATATATGGTGTGGGAGGCAAGTTGTTAGAAGCAGTGAAAAGTTTTTATCGAGGATGTAAGGCATGTGTACGTGTAGGAAGAGAGGAAAGTGATTGGTTCTCAGTGAATGTAGGTTTGCGGCAGGGGTGTGTGATGTCTCCATGGTTGTTTAATTTGTTTATGGATGGGGTTGTTAGGGAGGTAAATGCAAGAGTCCTGGAAAGAGGGGCAAGTATGAAGTCTGTTGGGGATGAGAGAGCTTGGGAAGTGAGTCAGTTGTTGTTCGCTGATGATACAGCGCTGGTGGCTGATTCATGTGAGAAACTGCAGAAGCTGGTGACTGAGTTTGGTAAAGTGTGTGGAAGAAGAAAGTTAAGAGTAAATGTGAATAAGAGCAAGGTTATTAGGTACAGTAGGGTTGAGGGTCAAGTCAATTGGGAGGTGAGTTTGAATGGAGAAAAACTGGAGGAAGTGAAGTGTTTTAGATATCTGGGAGTGGATCTGGCAGCGGATGGAACCATGGAAGCGGAAGTGGATCATAGGGTGGGGGAGGGGGCGAAAATTTTGGGAGCCTTGAAAAATGTGTGGAAGTCGAGAACATTATCTCGGAAAGCAAAAATGGGTATGTTTGAGGGAATGGTGGTTCCAACAATGTTGTATGGTTGCGAGGCGTGGGCTATGGATAGAGTTGTGCGCAGGAGGATGGATGTGCTGGAAATGAGATGTTTGAGGACAATGTGTGGTGTGAGGTGGTTTGATCGAGTAAGTAACGTAAGGGTAAGAGAGATGTGTGGAAATAAAAAGAGCGTGGTTGAGAGAGCAGAAGAGGGTGTTTTGAAATGGTTTGGGCACATGGAGAGAATGAGTGAGGAAAGATTGACCAAGAGGATATATGTGTCGGAGGTGGAGGGAACGAGGAGAAGAGGGAGACCAAATTGGAGGTGGAAAGATGGAGTGAAAAAGATTTTGTGTGATCGGGGCCTGAACATGCAGGAGGGTGAAAGGAGGGCAAGGAATAGAGTGAATTGGAGCGATGTGGTATACAGGGGTTGACGTGCTGTCAGTGGATTGAATCAAGGCATGTGAAGCGTCTGGGGTAAACCATGGAAAGCTGTGTAGGTATGTATATTTGCGTGTGTGGACGTGTGTATGTACATGTGTATGGGGGGGGGGTTGGGCCATTTCTTTCGTCTGTTTCCTTGCGCTATCTCGCAAACGCGGGAGACAGCGACAAAGTATAAAAAAAAAAAAAAAAAAAAAAATATATATATATATATCTTTTCTTTCATACTATTTGCCATTTCCCGCGTTAGCAAGGTAGCCTTAAGAACAGAGGACTGGGCCTCTGAGGGAATATCCTCACCTGGCCTCGTTCTCTGTTCCTTCTTTTGGAAAATCAAAAAAAAACGAGAGGGGAGGATTTCCAGCCCCCCGCTCCCTCCCCTTTTAGTCGCCTTCTACGACACGCAGGGAATACGTGGGAAGTATTCTTTCTCCCCTATCCCCAGGGATAATATATATATATATATATATATATATATATATATATATATATATATATATATATATATATATATAGTAACGAGAGTTACTCGGCTACTGCTGAGAGATTGACTTGAGGAGGCAGAAGTGATATTGTGACAGTGATTGTGTCAGCGTCGCGTCGCCTCGCCGCAGTGTATCGAGACAGACTTCCCCAGAACTTTTAAAGGGGAAGTAAATGTTTATAGTTGTGTTAATGGAGTGATAGTTTTCATGCATGGTGTTTTTGACAAGAAAATAGTGAAGTTGGAGAAAAATGTAGCTTAGACATTGAAGCTTATTGACACAGTGGTGAAATTGATGAGAACTGCTATTGACGTTTGTGTGAATAAATTGTACATTTCCTTTCCATAGCCAGAGGTTGAACCGTTATGTGACATTCATTTTTTTCATTCATTTCAAGCTAAAAGTTTGTTTTCTAAATTGTTTCTTACATTTTTCATATGTATATATATGTATGTGTGTGTGTGTGTGTGTATGTGCGTATGTGTGTGTGTGTGTGTGTGTGTGTATATGTATATATATATGTATATTATCCCTGGGGATAGGGGTGAAAGAATACTTCCCACGTATTCCTCGCGTGTCGTAGAAAGCGACTAGAGGGGACGGGAGCGGGGGGCCGGAAATCCTCCCCTCCTTGTATTAACTTTCTAAAATGGGAAACAGAAGAAGGAGTCACGCGGGGAGTGATCATCCTCCTCGAAGGCTCAGAGTGGGGTGCCTAAATGTGTGTGGATGTAACCAAGATGTGAAAAAAGGAGAGATAGGTAGTATGTTTGAGGAAAGGAACCTGGATGTTTTGGCTCTGAGTGAAACGAAGCTCAAGGGTAAAGGGGAAGAGTGGTTTGGAAATGTCTGGGGAGTGAAGTCAGGGGTTAGTGAGAGGACAAGAGCAAGGGAAGGAGTAGCAATACTCCTGAAACAGGAGTTGTGGGAGTATGTGATAGAATGTAAGAAAGTAAATTCTCGATTAATATGGGTAAAATTGAAAGTTGATGGAGAGAGGTGGGTGATTATTGGTGCATATGCACCTGGGCATGAGAAGAAAGATCATGAGAGGCAAGTGTTTTGGGAGCAGCTAAATGAGTGTGTTAGCGGTTTTGATGCACGAGACCGGGTTATAGTGATGGGTGATTTGAATGCAAAGGTGAGTAATGTGGCAGTTGAGGGAATAATTGGTATGCATGGGGTGTTCAGTGTTGTAAATGGAAATGGTGAAGAGCTTGTAGATTTATGTGCTGAAAAAGGACTGATGATTGGGAATACCTGGTTTAAAAAGCGAGATATACATAAGTATACTTATGTAAGTAGGAGAGATGGCCAGAGAGCGTTATTGGATTACGTGTTAATTGACAGGCGTGCGAAAGAGAGACTTTTGGATGTTAATGTGCTGAGAGGTGCAACTGGAGGGATGTCTGATCATTATCTTGTGGAGGCTAAGGTGAAGATTAGTATGGGTTTTCAGAAAAGAGGAGTGAATGTTGGGGTGAAGAAGGTGGTGAGAGTAAGTGAGCTTGGGAAGGAGACCTGTGTGGGGAAGTACCAGGAGACACTGTGTACAGAATGGAAAAAGGTGAGAACAATGGAAGTAAGGGGAGTGGGGGAGGAATGGGATGTATTTAGGGAATCAGTGATGGATTGCGCAAAAGATGCTTGTGGCATGAGAAGAGTGGGAGGTGGGCTGTTTAGAAAGGGTAGTGAGTGGTGGGATGAAGAAGTAAGAGTATTAGTGAAAGAGAAGAGAGAGGCATTTGGACGATTTTTGCAGGGAAAAAATGCAATTGAGTAGGAGAAGTATAAAAGAAAGAGACAGGAGGTCAAGAGAAAGGTGCAAGAGGTGAAAAAAAGGGCAAATGAGAGTTGGGGTGAGAGACTATCAGTAAATTTTAGGGAGAATAAAAAGATGTTCTGGAAGGAGGTAAATAGGGTGCGTAAGACAAGGGAGCAAATGGGAACTTCACTGAAGGGCGTAAATGGGGAGGTGATAACAAGTAGCGGTGATGTGAGAAGGAGATGGAATGAGTATTTTGAAGGTTTGTTGAATGTGTCTGATGACAGAGTGGCAGATATAGGGTGTTTGGGTCGAGGTGGTGTGCAAAGTGAGAGGGTTAGGGAAAATGTTTGGTAAACAGAGAAGAGGTAGTAAAAGCTTTGCGGAAGATGAAAGCCGGCAAGGCAGCAGGTTTGGATGGTATTGCAGTGGAATTTATTAAAAAAGGGGGTGACTGTATTGTTGACTGGTTGGTAAGGTTATTTAATGTATGTATGACTCATGGTGAGGTGCCTGAGGATTGGCGGAATGCGTGCATAGTGCCATTGTACAAAGGCAAAGGGGATAAGAGTGAGTGCTCAAATTACAGAGGTATAAGTTTGTTGAGTATTCCTGGTAAATTATATGGGAGGGTATTGATTGAGAGGGTGAAGGCATGTACAGAGCATCAGATTGGGGAAGAGCAGTGCGGTTTCAGAAGTGGTAGAGGATGTGTGGATCAGGTGTTTGCTTTGAAGAATGTATGTGAGAAATACTTAGAAAAGCAAATGGATTTGTATGTAGCATTTATGGATCTGGAGAAGGCATATGATAGAGTTGATAGAGATGCTCTGTGGAAGGTATTAAGAATATATGGTGTGGGAGGCAAGTTGTTAGAAGCAGTGAAAAGTTTTTATCGAGGATGTAAGGCATGTGTACGTGTAGGAAGAGAGGAAAGTGATTGGTTCTCAGTGAATGTAGGTTTGCGGCAGGGATGTGTGATGTCTCCATGGTTGTTTAATTTGTTTATGGATGGGGTTGTAAGGGAGGTAAATGCAAGAGTCCTGGAAAGAGGGGCAAGTATGAAGTCTGTTGGGGATGAGAGAGCTTGGGAAGTGAGTCAGTTGTTGTTCGCTGATGATACAGCGCTGGTGGCTGATTCATGTGAGAAACTGCAGAAGCTGGTGACTGAGTTTGGTAAAGTGTGTGGAAGAAGAAAGTTGAGAGTAAATGTGAATAAGAGCAAGGTTATTAGGTACAGTAGGGGTGAGGGTCAAGTCAATTGGGAGGTGAGTTTGAATGGAGAAAAACTGGAGGAAGTGAAGTGTTTTAGATATCTGGGAGTGGATCTGTCAGCGGATGGAACCATGGAAGCGGAAGTGGATCATAGGGTGGGGGAGGGGGCGAAAATTTTGGGAGCCTTGAAAAATGTGTGGAAGTCGAGAACATTATCTCGGAAAGCAAAAATGGGTATGTTTGAGGGAATAGTGGTTCCAACAATGGTGTATGGTTGCGAGGCGTGGGCTATGGATAGAGATGTGCGCAGGAGGATGGATGTGCTGGAAATGAGATGTTTGAGGACAATGTGTGGTGTGAGGTGGTTTGATCGAGTAAGTAACGTAAGGGTAAGAGAGATGTGTGGAAATAAAAAGAGCGTGGTTGAGAGAGCAGAAGAGGGTGTTTTGAAATGGTTTGGGCACATGGAGAGAATGAGTGAGGAGAGATTGACCAAGAGGATATATGTGTCGGAGGTGGAGGGAACGAGGAGAAGAGGGAGACCAAATTGTAGGTGGAAAGATGGAGTGAAAAAGATTTTGTGTGATCGGGGCCTGAACATGCAGGAGGGTGAAAGGAGGGCAAGAAATAGAGTGAATTGGAGTCATGTGGTATACAGGGGTTGACGTGCTGTCAGTGGATTGAAGCAAGGCAGGTGAAGCGTCTGGGGTAAACCATGGAAAGCTGTGTAGGTATGTATATTTGCGTGTGTGGACGTGTGTATGTACATGTGTATGGGGGGGGGGGGTTGGGCCATTTCTTTTGTCTGTTTCCTTGCGCTACCTCGCAAACGCGGGAGACAGCGACAAAGTATAAAAGAAAAAAAAAAAAAAAAAAATATATATATATATATATATATATATTTCGACGATTTTTGCAGGGAAAAAATGCAATTGAGTGGGAGATGTATAAAAGAAAGAGACAGGAGGTCAAGAGAAAGGTGCAAGAGGTGAAAAAAAGTGCAAATGAGAGTTGGGGTGAGAGAGTATCATTAAATTTTAGGGAGAATAAAAAGATGTTCTGGAAGGAGGTAAATAAAGTGCGTAAGACAAGGGAGCAAATGGGAACTTCAGTGAAGGGCGCAAATGGGGAGGTGATAACAAGTAGTGGGGATGTGAGAAGGAGATGGAGTGAGTATTTTGAAGGTTTGTTGAATGTGTTTGATGAGTGGCAGATATAGGGTGTTTTGGTCGAGGTGGTGTGCAAAGTGAGAGGGTTAGGGAAAATGATTTGGTAAATAGAGAAGAGGTAGTAAAAGCTTTGCGGAAGATGAAAGCCGGCAAGGCAGCAGGTTTGGATGGTATTGCAGTGGAATTTATTAAAAAAGGGGGTGACTGTATTGTTGACTGGTTGGTAAGGTTATTTAATGTATGTATGACTGATGGTGAGGTCCTGAGGATTGGCGGAATGCGTGCATAGTGCCATTGTACAAAGGCAAAGGGGATAAGAGTGAGTGCTCAAATTACAGAGGTATAAGTTTGTTGAGTATTCCTGGTAAATTATATGGGAGGGTATTGATTGAGAGGGTGAAGGCATGTACAGAGCATCAGATTGTGCAAGAGCAGTGTGGTTTCAGAAGTGGTAGAGGATGTGTGGATCAGGTGTTTGCTTTGAAGAATGTATGTGAGAAATACTTAGAAAAGCAAATGGATTTGTATGTAGCATTTATGGATCTGGAGAAGGCATATGATAGAGTTGATAGAGATGCTCTGTGGAAGGTATTAAGAATATATGGTGTGGGAGGAAAGTTGTTAGAAGCAGTGAAAAGTTTTTATCGAGGATGTAAGGCATGTGTACGTGTAGGAAGAGAGGAAAGTGATTAGTTCTCAGTGAATGTAGGTTTGAGGCAGGGGTGTGTGATGTCTCCATGGTTGTTTAATTTATTTATGGATGGGGTTGTTAGGGAGGTAAATGCAAGAGTTTTGGAAAGAGGGGCAAGTATGAAGTCTGTTGGGGATGAGAGAGCTTGGGAAGTGAGTCAGTTGTTGTTCGCTGATGATACAGCGCTGGTGGCTGATTCATGTGAGAAACTGCAGAAGCTGGTGACTGAGTTTGGTAAAGTGTGTGGAAGAAGAAAGTTAAGAGTAAATGTGAATAAGAGCAAGGTTATTAGGTACAGTAGGGTTGAGGGTCAAGTCAATTGGGAGGTGAGTTTGAATGGAGAAAAACTGGAGGAAGTGAAGTGTTTTAGATATCTGGGAGTGGATCTGGCAGCGGAAGGAACCATGGAAGCGGAAGTGGATCATAGGGTGGGGGAGGGGGCGAAAATTTTGGGAGCCTTGAAAAATGTGTGGAAGTCGAGAACATTATCTCGGAAAGCAAAAATGGGTATGTTTGAAGGAATAGTGGTTCCAACAATGTTGTATGGTTGCGAGGCGTGGGCTATGGATAGAGTTGTGCGCAGGAGGATGGATGTGCTGGAAATGAGATGTTTGAGGACAATGTGTGGTGTGAGGTGGTTTGATCGAGTAAGTAACGTAAGGGTAAGAGAGATGTGTGGTAATAAAAAGAGCGTGGTTGAGAGAGCAGAAGAGGGTGTTTTGAAGTGGTTTGGGCACATGGAGAGAATGAGTGAGGAAAGATTGACCAAGAGGATATATGTGTCGGAGGTGGAGGGAACGAGGAGAAGAGGGAGACCAAATTGGAGGTGGAAAGATGGAGTGAAAAAGATTTTGTGTGATCGGGGCCTGAACATGCAGGAGGGTGTAAGGAGGGCAAGGAATAGAGTGAATTGGAGCGATGTGGTATACAGGGGTTGACGTGCTGTCAGTGGAGTGAATCAAGGCATGTGAGGCGTCTGGGGTGGACCATGGAAAGCTGTGTAGGTATGTATATTTGCGTGTGTGGACATGTGTATGTACATGTGTATGGGGGGGGGGTTGGGCCATTTCTTTCGTCTGTTTCCTTGCGCTACCTCGCAAACGCGGGAGACAGCGACAAAGTATAAAAAAAAAAAAAAAATATATATATATATATATATATATATATATATATATATATATATATATATATATATATATGGGGAGGTGATAACAAGTAGCGGTGATGTGAGAAGGAGATGGAATGAGTATTTTGAAGGTTTGTTGAATGTGTCTGATGACAGAGTGGCAGATATAGGGTGTTTTGGTCGAGGTGGTGTGCAAAGTGAGAGGGTTAGGGAAAATGATTTGGTAAACAGAGAAGAGGTAGTAAAAGCTTTGCGGAAGATGAAAGCCGGCAAGGCAGCAGGTTTGGATGGTATTGCAGTGGAATTTATTAAAAAAGGGGGTGACTGTATTGTTGACTGGTTGGTAAGGTTATTTAATGTATGTATGACTCATGGTGAGGTGCCTGAGGATTGGCGGAATGCGTGCATAGTGCCATTGTACAAAGGCAAAGGGGATAAGAGTGAGTGCTCAAATTACAGAGGTATAAGTTTGTTGAGTATTCCTGGTAAATTATATGGGAGGGTATTGATTGAGAGGGTGAAGGCATGTACGGAGCATCAGATTGGGGAAGAACAGTGCGGTTTCAGAAGTGGTAGAGGATGTGTGGATCAGGTGTTTGCTTTGAAGAATGTATGTGAGAAATATTTAGAAAAGCAAATGGATTTGTATGTAGCATTTATGGATCTGGAGAAGGCATATGATAGAGTTGATAGAGATGCTCTGTGGAAGGTATTAAGAATATATGGTGTGGGAGGAAAGTTGTTAGAAGCAGTGAAAAGCTTTTATCGAGGATGTAAGGCATGTGTACGTGTAGGAAGAGAGGAAAGTGATTGGTTCTCAGTGAATGTAGGTTTGCGGCAGGGGTGTGTGATGTCTCCATGGTTGTTTAATTTGTTTATGGATGGGGTTGTAAGGGAGGTAAATGCAAGAGTCCTGGAAAGAGGGGCAAGTATGAAGTCTGTTGGGGATGAGAGAGCTTGGGAAGTGAGTCAGTTGTTGTTCGCTGATGATACAGCACTGGTGGCTGATTCATGTGAGAAACTGCAGAAGCTGGTGACTGAGTTTGGTAAAGTGTGTGGAAGAAGAAAGTTGAGAGTAAATGTGAATAAGAGCAAGGTTATTAGGTACAGTAGGGGTGAGGGTCAAGTCAATTGGGAGGTGAGTTTGAATGGAGAAAAACTGGAGGAAGTGAAGTGTTTTAGATATCTGGGAGTGGATCTGTCAGCGGATGGAACCATGGAAGCGGAAGTGGATCATAGGGTAGGGGAGGGGGCGAAAATTTTGGGAGCCTTGAAAAATGTGTGGAAGTCGAGAACATTATCTCGGAAAGCAAAAATGGGTATGTTTGAGGGAATAGTGGTTCCAACAATGTTGTATGGTTGCGAGGCGTGGGCTATGGATAGAGATGTGCGCATGAGGATGGATGTGCTGGAAATGAGATGTTTGAGGACAATGTGTGGTGTGAGGTGGTTTGATCGAGTAAGTAATGTAAGGGTAAGAGAGATGTGTGGAAATAAAAAGAGCGTGGTTGAGAGAGCAGAAGAGGGTGTTTTGAAATGGTTTGGGCACATGGAGAGAATGAGTGAGGAGAGATTGACCAAGAGGATATATGTGTCGGAGGTGGAGGGAACGAGGAGAAGAGGGAGACCAAATTGGAGGTGGAAAGATGGAGTGAAAAAGATTTTGTGTGATCGGGGCCTGAACATGCAGGAGGGTGAAAGGAGGGCAAGAAATAGAGTGAATTGGAGTCATGTGGTATACAGGGGTTGACGTGCTGTCAGTGGATTGAAGCAAGGCATGTGAAGTGTCTGGGGTAAACCATGGAAAGCTGTGTAGGTATGTATATTTGCGTGTGTGGACGTGTGTATGTACATGTGTATGGGGGGGGGGTTGGGCCATTTCTTTCGTCTGTTTCCTTGCGCTACCTCGCAAACGCGGGAGACAGCGACAAAGTATAAAAAAAAAAAAAAATATATATCTTTCATACTATTCGCCATTTCCCGCATTAGCGAGGTACCGTTAAGAACAGAGGACTGGGCCCTAGAGGGAATATCCTCACCTGACCCCCATCTCTGTTCCTTCTTTTGGAAAATTAAAAAAAAAGGAAAAAAAGAGAGGGAAGGATTTCCTGCACCCCGCTCCCTTCCCTATTAGTCGCCTTCTACGACATGCAGAGAATACGTGGTAAGTATTCTATCTCCCCTATATTTTATTTATTTATTTATTTATTTTGCTCTGCTGCTGTCTCCCACGTTAGCGAGGTAGCGCAAGGAGACAGACAAAAGAATGGCATAACCCACCCACATACACGTGTATGTACATACACGTCCACACATGCAAATATACATACCTATACATCTCAACGTACACATATATATACACACACAGACATACATATATACACATGTACATAATTCATACTGTCTGCCTTTATTTATTCCCCATCTCGCCACAGATGAAATAACAACCCCCTCCCCCTTCATGTGTGCGAGGTAGTGCTAGGAAAAGAAAACAAAGTCCTCATTCGTTCACACTCAGTCTCTTGCTGTCATGTAATAATGCACCGAAACCACAGCTCCCTTTCCACATCTAGGCCCCCACAGAACTTTCCATGGTTTACCCCAGACGCTTCACATGCCCTGGTTCAATCCATTGACAGCATGTCGACCCTGGTATACCACATCGTTCTAATTCACTCTATTCCTTGCACGCCTTTCACCCTCCTGCATGTTCAGGCCCCAATCACTCAAAATCTTTTTCACTCCATCTTTCCTCCTCCTATTTGGTCTCCCACTTCTCCTCGTTCCCTCCACCTCTGACACATATATCCTCTTGGTCAATCTTTCCTCACTCATTCTCTCCATGTGACCAAACAATTTCAAAACACCCTCTTCTGCTCTCTCAACCACACTCTTTTTATCTCCACACATCTCTCTTACACTTACATTACTTACTCTATCAAACCACCTCACACCACATATTGTCCTCAAACATCTCATTTCCAGCACATCCACCCTCATCTGCACAACTCTATCCATAGCCCACGCCTCGCAGCCATATAACATTGTTGGAACCACTATTCCTTCAAACATACCCATTTTTGCTTTCAGAGATAATGTTCTCGACTTCCAAACATTCTTCAAGGCTCTCAGATTTTTCGCCCCCTCCCCCACCTTATGATTCACTTCCACTTCCATGGTTCCATCCGCTGCCAGATCCACTCCCAGATATCTAAAACACTTTACTTCCTCCAGTTTCTCTCCATTCAAACTTACCTCCCAATTGACTTCACCCTCAACCCTACTGTACCTAATAACCTTGCTCTTATTCACATTTACTCTTAACTTTCTTCTTTCACACACTTTACCAAACTCAGTCACCAGCTTCTGCAGTTTCTCACATGAATCAGCCACCAGCACTGTATCATCAGCGAACAACAACTGACTCACTTCCCAAGCTCTCTCATCCACAACAGACTGCATACTTGACCCTTTCCAAAACTCTTGCATTCACCTCCCTAAAAACCCCATCCATAAACAAATTAAACAACCATGGAGACATCACACACCCCTGCCGCAAACCTACATTCACTGAGAACCAATCACTTTCCTCTCTTCCTACACGTACACATGCCTTACATCCTCGGTAAAAACTTTTCACTGCTTCTAACAACTTGCCTCCCACACCATATATTTTCAATACCTTCCATAGAGCATCTCTATCAACTCTATCATATGCCTTCTCCAGATCCATAAATGCTACATACAAATCCATTTGCTTTACTAAGCATTTCTCACATACATTCTTCAAAGCAAACACCTGATCCACACATCCTCTACCACTTCTGAAACCACACTGCTCTTCCCCAATCTGATGCTCTGTACATGCTGTCACCCTCTCAATAAATACCCTCCCATATAATTCACCAGGAACACTCAACAAACGTATACCTCTGTAATTTGAGCACTCACTCTTATCCCCTTTGCCTTTACACAATGGCACTATGCAAGCATTCAGCCAATACTCTGGCACCTCACCATGAGTCATACATATATTAAATAACCTTACCAACCAGTCAACAATACAGTCAACCCCTTTTTTAATAAATTCAACAGCAATACCATCCAAACCTGCTGCCTTTCCAGCTTTCATCTTCCGCAAAGCTTTTATTACCTCTTCTCTGTTTACCAAATCATTTTCCCTAACCCTCTCACTCTGCACACCACCTCGTACAAAACACCCTATATCTGCCACTCTATCAACAAACACATTCAACAAACCTTCAAAATACTCACTCCATCTCCTTCTCACATCACTACTTGTTATCACCTCCCCATTAGACCCCTTCACTGAAGTTCCCATTTGCTCCCTTGTCTTACGCGCTTCATTTACCTCCTTCCAAACCATTTTTTATTCTCGCTAAAATCTAATGATACTCTCTCACCCCAACTCTCATTTGCCCTCTTTTTCACCTCTTGCACCTTTCTCCTGACCTCCTGTCTCTTTCTTTTATACTTCTCCCACTCATTTGCATTTTTTCCCGGCAAAAATAATCCAAATGCCTCTCTCTTCTTTTTCACTAACAATCTTACTTCTTCATCTCACCACTCACTACCCTTTCTAATCAACCCACCTCCCACACTTCTCATGCCACAAGCATCTTTTACGCAAGCCATCACTGCTTCCCTAAATACATCCCATTCCTCCCCCACTCCCCTTACCTTCTTTGTTCTCACCTTTTTCCATTCTGTACTCAGTCTCTCCTGGTACTTCCTCACACAAGTCTCCTTCCCAAGCTCACTTACCCTCACCACCCTCTTAACCCCAACATTCACTCTTCTTTTCTGAAAACCCATACAAATCTTCACCTTTGCCTCTACAAGATAATGGTCAGACATCCCTCCAGTTGCACCTCTCAGCACATTAACATCCAAAAGTCTCTCTTTCGTGCGCCTATCAAATAACACGTAATCCAATAACGCTCTCTGGCCATCTCTCCTACTTACATACGTATACTTATGTATATCTCGCTTTTTAAACCAGGTATTCCCAATCACCAGTCCTTTTTCAGCATACAAATCTACAAGCTCTTCACCATTTCCATTTACAACACTGACCACTCCATGTATACCAATTATTCCCTCAACTGCCACATTATTCACCTTTGCATTCAAATCACCCATCACTATAACCCGGTCTTGTGCATCAAAACCACTAACCCCCTCATTCGGCTGCTCCCAAAACACTTGCCTCTCATGATCTCTTTTCTCATGCCCAAGTACATATGCACCAATAATCACCCATCTCTCTCCATCAACTTTCAGTTTTACCCATATCAATCTAGAATTTACTTTCTTACATTCTATCACATACTCCCACAACTCCTGTTTCAGTAGTGCTACTCCTTCCCTTCCTCTTGTCCTCTCACTAACCCCTGACTTTACTCCCAAGACATTCCCAAACCACTCTTCCCCTTTACCCTTGAGCTTTGTTTCACTCAGAGCCAAAACATCCAGGTTCCTTTCCTCAAACATACTACATATCTCTCCTTTTTTTTTCATCTTGGTTACAACCACACAAATTTAGACACCCCGATCTGAGCCTTCGAGGAGGATGAGCACTCCCCGCGTGACTCCTTCTTCTGTTTCCCCTTTTAGAAAGTTAAGATACAAGTAGGGGAGGGTTTCTGGCCCACCGCTCCCGTCCCCTTTAGTTACCTTCTACGACACGTGAGGAATGCGTGGGAAGTATTCTTTCTCCCCTATCTCCAGGGATGTATATATATATATATATATATATATATATATATATATATATATATATATATATATATATATATATATTTTTTTTTTTTTTTTTTTTTTTTATACTTTGTCGCTGTCTCCCGTGTTTGCGAGGTAGCGCAAGGAAACAGACGAAAGAAATGGCCCAACCCCCCCCCATACACATGTACATACACACGTCCACACACGCAAATATACATACCTACACAGCTTTCCATGGTTTACCCCAGACGCTTCACATGCCTTGCTTCAATCCACTGACAGCATGTCAACCCCTGTATACCACATGACTCCAATTCACTCTATTTCTTGCCCTCCTTTCACCCTCCTGCATGTTCAGGCCCCGATCACACAAAATCTTTTTCACTCCATCTTTCCACCTCCAATTTGGTCTCCCTCTTCTCCTCGTTCCCTCCACCTCCGACACATATATCCTCTTGGTCAATCTCTCCTCACTCATTCTCTCCATGTGCCCAAACCATTTCAAAACACCCTCTTCTGCTCTCTCAACCACGCTCTTTTTATTTCCACACATCTCTCTTACCCTTACGTTACTTACTCGATCAAACCACCTCACACCACACATTGTCCTCAAACATCTCATTTCCAGCACATCCATCCTCCTGCGCACATCTCTATCCATAGCCCACGCCTCGCAACCATACAACATTGTTGGAACCACTATTCCCTCAAACATACCCATTTTTGCTTTCCGAGATAATGTTCTCGACTTCCACACATTTTTCAAGGCTCCCAAAATTTTCGCCCCCTCCCCCACCCTATGATCCACTTCCGCTTCCATGGTTCCATCCGCTGACAGATCCACTCCCAGATATCTAAAACACTTCACTTCCTCCAGTTTTTCTCCATTCAAACTCACCTCCCAATTGACTTGACCCTCACCCCTACTGTACCTAATAACCTTGCTCTTATTCACATTTACTCTCAACTATCTTCTTCCACACACTTTACCAAACTCAGTCACCAGCTTCTGCAGTTTCTCACATGAATCAGCCACCAGCGCTGTATCATCAGCGAACAACAACTGACTCACTTCCCAAGCTCTCTCATCCCCAACAGACTTCATACTTGCCCCTCTTTCCAGGACTCTTGCATTTACCTCCCTTACAACCCCATCCATAAACAAATTAAACAACCATGGAGACATCACACACCCCTGCCGCAAACCTACATTCACTGAGAACCAATCACTTTCCTCTCTTCCTACACGTACACATGCCTTACATCCTCGATAAAAACTTTTCACTGCTTCTAACAACTTGCCTCCCACACCATATATTCTTAATACCTTCCACAGAGCATCTCTATCAACTCTATCATATGCCTTCTCCAGATCCATAAATGCTACATACAAATCCATTTGCTTTTCTAAGTATTTCTCACATACATTCTTCAAAGCAAACACCTGATCCACACATCCTCTACCACTTCTGAAACCGCACTGCTCTTCCCCAATCTGATGCTCTGTACATGCCTTCACCCTCTCAATCAATACCCTCCCATATAATTTACCAGGAATACTCAACAAACTTATACCTCTGTAATTTGAGCACTCACTCTTATCCCCTTTGCCTTTGTACAATGGCACTACGCACGCATTCCGCCAATCCTCAGGCACCTCACCATGAGTCATACATACATTAAATAACCTTACCAACCAGTCAACAATACAGTCACCCCCTTTCTTAATAAATTCCACTGCAATACCATCCAAACCTGCTGCCTTGCCGGCTTTCATCTTCCGCAAAGCTTTTACTACCTCTTCTCTGTTTACCAAATCATTTTCCCTAACCCTCTCACTTTGCACACCACCTCGACCCAAACACCCTATATCTGCCACTCTGTCATCAGACACATTCAACAAACCTTCAAAATACTCATTCCATCTCCTTCTCACATCACCGCTACTTGTTATCACCTCCCCATTTACGCCCTTCACTGAAGTTCCCATTTGCTCCCTTGTCTTACGCACCCTATTTACCTCCTTCCAGAACATCTTTTTATTCTCCCTAAAATTTACTGATAGTCTCTCACCCCAACTCTCATTTGCCCTTTTTTTCACCTCTTGCACCTTTCTCTTGACCTCCTGTCTCTTTCTTTTATACTTCTCCCACTCAATTGCATTTTTTCCCTGCAAAAATCGTCCAAATGCCTCTCTCTTCTCTTTCACTAATACTCTTACTTCTTCATCCCACCACTCACTACCCTTTCTAAACAGCCCACCTCCCACTCTTCTCATGCCACAAGCATCTTTTGCGCAATCCATCACTGATTCCCTAAATACATCCCATTCCTCCCCCACTCCCCTTACTTCCATTGTTCTCACCTTTTTCCATTCTGTACACAGTCTCTCCTGGTACTTCCCCACACAGGTCTCCTTCCCAAGCTCACTTACTCTCACCACCTTCTTCACCCCAACATTCACTCCTCTTTTCTGAAAACCCATTCTAATCTTCACCTTAGCCTCCACAAGATAATGATCAGACATCCCTCCAGTTGCACCTCTCAGCACATTAACATCCAAAAGTCTCTCTTTCGCACGCCTGTCAATTAACACGTAATCCAATAACGCTCTCTGGCCATCTCTCCTATATATATATATATATATGTGCTGTCAGTGGATTGAATCAGGGCATGTGAAGCGTCTAGGGTAAACCATGGAAAGCTGTGTAGGTATGTATATTTGCGTGTGTGGACGTATGTATATACATGTGTATGGGGGTGGGTTGGGCCATTTCTTTCGTCTGTTTCCTTGCGCTACCTCGCAAACGCGGGAGACAGCGACAAAGCAAAAAAAAAAAAAAAAAAAAAAATATATATATATATATATATATATATATATATGGCTCTGAGTAAAACGAAGCTCAAGGGTAAAGGGGAAGAGTGGTTTGGGAATGTCTTGGGAGTAAAGTCAGGGGTTAGTGAGAGGACAAGAGCAAGGGAAGGAGTAGCACTACTCCTGAAACAGGAGTTGTGGGAGTATGTGATAGAATGTAAGAAAGTAAATTCTCGATTAATATGGGTAAAACTGAAAGTTGATTGAGAGAGATGGGTGATTATTGGTGCATATGCACCTGGGCATGAGAAGAAAGATCATGAGAGGCAAGTGTTTTGGGAACAGATGAATGTGTTAATGGTTTTGATGCACGCGACCGGGTTATAGTGATGGGTGATTTGAATGCAAACGTGAATAATGTGGAAGTTGAGGGAATAATTGGTATACATGGGATGTTCAGTGTTGTAAATGGAAATGGTGAAGAGCTTGTAGATTTATGTGCTGAAAAAGGACTGGTGATTGGGAATACTTGGTTTAAAAAGCGAGATATACATAAGTATACATATGTAAGTAGGAGAGATGGCCAGAGAGCGTTATTGGATTACGTGTTAATTGACAGGCGTGCGAAAGAGAGAC
The DNA here is from genome assembly GCF_036320965.1 of Panulirus ornatus. NCBI lineage: Eukaryota > Metazoa > Arthropoda > Malacostraca > Decapoda > Palinuridae > Panulirus > Panulirus ornatus. The sequence goes on along the minus strand of NC_092225.1, from coordinate 105,088,690 downwards.
TTTTGGATGTAAATGTGCTGAGAGGTGCAACTGGAGGGATGTCTGATCATTATCTTGTGGAGGCTAAGGTGAAGATTTGTATGGGTTTTCAGAAAAGAAGAGTGAATGTTGGGGTGAAGAGGGTAGTGAGAGTAAGTGAGCTTGGGAAGGAGACTTGTGTGAGGAAGTACCAGGAGAGACTGAGTAGAGAATGGAAAAAGGTGAGAACAATGGAAGTAAGGGGAGTGGGGGAGGAATGGGATGTATTTAGGGAATCAGTGATGGAGTGCACAAAAGATGCTTGTGGCATGAGAAGATTGGGAGGTGGGTTGATTAGAAAGGGTAGTGAGTGGTGGGATGAAGAAGTAAGATTATTAGTGAAAGAGAAGAGAGAGGCATTTGGACGATTTTTGCAGGGAAAAAATGAAATTGAGTGGGAGATGTATAAAAGAAAGAGACAGGAGGTCAAGAGAAAGGTGCAAGAGGTGAAAAAGAGGGCAAATGAGAGTTGGGGTGAGAGAGTATCATTAAATTTTAGGGAGAATAAAAAGATGTTCTGGAAGGAGGTAAATAAAGTGCGTAAGACAAGGGAGCAAATGGGAACTTCAGTGAAGGGTGCTAATGGGGAGGTGATAACAAGTAGTGGTGATGTGAGGAGATGGAGTGAGTATTTTGAAGGTTTGTTGAATGCGTTTGATGATAGAGTGGCAGATATAGGGTGTCTTGGTCGAGGTGGTGTGCAAAGTGAGAGGGTTGGGGAAAATGATTTGGTAAACAGAGAAGAGGTAGTAAAAGCTTTGCGGAAGATGAAAGCCGGCAAGGCAGCAGGTTTGGATGGTATTGCTGTGGAATTTATTAAAAAAAGGGGGTGACTGTATTGTTGACTGGTTGGTAATGTTATTTAATGTATGTATGACTCATGGTGAGGTGCCTGAGGATTGGCGGAATGCGTGCATAGTGCCATTGTACAAAGGCAAAGGGGATAAGAGTGAGTGCTCAAATTACAGAGGTATAAGTTTGTTGAGTATTCCTGGTGAGTTGTATGGGAGGGTATTGATCCAGAGGGTGAAGGCATGTACAGAGCATCAGATTGGGGAAGAGCAGTGTGGTTTCAGAAGTGGTAGAGGATGTGTGGATCAGGTGTTTGCTTTGAAAAATGTATGTGAGAAATATTTAGAAAAGCAAATGGATTTGTATGTAGCATTTATGGATCTGGAGAAGGCATATGATAGAATTGATAGAGATGCTCTGCGGAAGGTATTAAGAATATATGGTGTGGGTGGCAAGTTGTTAGAAGCAGTGAAAACTTTTTATCGAGGATGTAAGGCATGTGTACGTGTAGGAAGAGAGGAAAGTGATTGGTTCTCAGTGAATGTAGGTTTGCGGCAGGGGTGTGTGATGTCTCCATGGTTGTTTAATTTGTTTATGGATGGGGTTGTTAGGGAGGTGAATGCAAGAGTTTTGGAGAGAGGGGCAAGAATGAAGTCTGTTGTGGATGAGAGAGCTTGGGAAGTGAGTCAGTTGTTGTTCGCTGATGATACAGCGCTGGTGGCTGATTCATGTGAGAAACTGCAGAAGCTGGTGACTGAGTTTGGTAAAGTGTGTGAAAGAAGAAAGTTAAGAGTAAATGTGAATAAGAGCAAGGTTATTAGGTACAGTAGGGTTGAGGGTCAAGTCAATTGGGAGGTAAGTTTGAATGGAGAAAAACTGGAGGAAGTAAAGTGTTTTACATACCTGGGAGTGGATCTGGCAGCGGATGGAACCATGGAAGCAGAAGTGGATCATAGGGTGGGGGAGGGGGCGACAATCCTGGGAGCCTTGAAGAATGTGTGGAAGTCGAGAACATTATCTCGGAAAGCAAAAATGGGTATGTTTGAAGGAAAAGTGGTTACAACAATGTTGTATGGTTGCGAGGCATGGGCTATGGATAGAGTTGTGCGCAGGAGGGTGGATGTGCTGGAAATGAGGTGTTTGAGGACAATATGTGGTGTGAGGTGGTTTGATCGAGTTAGTAATGTAAGCATAAAAGAGATGTGTGGAAATAAAAAGAGCGTGGTTGAGAGAGCAGAAGAGGGTGTTTTGAAATGGTTTGGGCACATGGAGAGAATGAGTGAGGAAAGATTGACCAAGAGGATATATGTGTCGGAGGTGGAGGGAACGAGGAGAAGTGGAAGACCAAATTGGAGGTGGAAAGATGGAGTGAAAAAGATTTTGAGTGATCAGGGCCTGAACATGCAGGAGGGTGAAAGGCGGGCAAGGAATAGAGTGAATTGGATCGATGTGGTATACCGGGGTTGACGTGCTGTCAGTGGATTGAATCAGGGCATGTGAAGCGTCTGAGGTAAACCATGCAAAGCTGTGTGGGGCCTGGATGTGGAAAGGGAGCTGTGGTTTCGGGCATTATTGCATGACAGCTAGAGACTGAGTGTGAACGAATGAGGCCTTTGTTGTCTTTTCCTAGCGCTACCCCGCACACATGAGGGGGGAGGGGGATGGTCCTCCATGTGTGGGGAGGTGGCGATGGGAATGAATAAAGGCAGACAATGTGAATTGTGTGCATGGGTATATATGTATGTGTCTGTGTGTGTATATATATGTGTACATTGAGATGTATAGGTATGTATATTTGCGTGTGTGGACGTGTGTGTATATACATGTGTATGGGGGTGGGTTGGGCCATTTCTTTCGTCTGTTTCCTTGCGCTACCTCGCAAACGCGGGAGACAGCGACAAAGCAAAATAAAAATAGAAAAAAAAATATATATATATATCTGATTATAAAGGCAATACACTTGTTCTGTTCTTATCATGTGTGTATGGAAAGACTTTTTTTCCTTCCTTAATGGATATTGGGTAACAAAAGTGAAATACATGCAAAATTTGATTCAGAGTACCATAAAAATCAAGCAAACTCTAGAATGTGCTGTGAACTAAAAAAAAGTTGATTCACACCTGATTAAACAAAACTTTCATTGAGTAAGCTGGGAGTCAGGGTCATGGAATAGGTCTGTAACTCAATGAGAGACCATGGGTTTCCTGACTTCAGTAATGGGGATATATATAGTCTTGGAATTAGCATGGCACTCTACACGAAAGTAGTAGTAATAATGGAATAGAGGGTTCTGGCTAGCTCAGAAGACAGCTCTTTATAGAGTTTCATAGTTAAATCCGAGGCTGCTTTGATTCAGAGCTGTAAAGAGCTCTCAGATGACTTTCAATTCATGTACTGAATGTGGAGTTGCTGGAGATAGAAGGCAGACTAGGAGGAAAGTTATGTCAAGGTGGGAAATTCTCTAGCATATGGTGGTGAAGGGATCATCAATATGTTAAGCTGCTTGTTTATTAAAGGTGATCAATGCATGGAAAGGTGGGGCATCTACCTATTCATACCACTCAACCCATTTCATGTTACATATGAGTGGCTGATGTCAGACCATATTGAGTGCTGTAACTTGGTAGGGTAACAGGATTTCTTCACAGAATACCCCGTCATGGAGGTGAATGTTGTTGTGGTAGAAGGCCGGATCTTCTTGTTGCGTTAGTCTCTTCATGTGGGATATGATCCTAGGCTTGTCAGCCAGGTGTGGTCTTACTAACCCCACAGGAAAGGATTGGTGACAGGTTTCTGTAGATCATGCTGACATAATAATCCCAAATAAATCATATATCATTATGCCTAGTGCTTCAGCTTAGAGTATCAAGCAATTCACTTTATCATCATTTCCCTATGCTATTCTATACTCATGGGGCCCCATCTCTTGAACTTCCCCTGATATTGTATAACTTTTTCAACTTTTGTAAGTTGTAAGCATTCACAATTTTATCACAGCTTATGTAATTCAATCATGGAAGATAACGTTATCACAAGATGGGGGAGTGAGCAAATGTCGTGGGTGAACTGAAATAACTATGGATGACGAAGTCATTGTCTGTTAGGGTAAAGATAAGTATGCCTAAAGGTATATAGTCTTAGCAGTGTTGTACAGATGCAAATCTTGGGTCTTGAATGCAAAAGACTGGAAGAGGGTGGATGTGCTGGAAGTTAAATGCCTAAAAGCAATATGTGATGCAAGGAGAGCTAATTGTGGAAGGATGATAAAATAAGAGTGAGGCATCATAAATAGAAAAGCTGACTAGGATGTGCTGAAATCGTGGGGACATATGGAGGGAATGAGTAAAGAAAGATTGTCAAAGAGGATCTATGTAACAAAAGCAGAGGAGTTAGAGGGAGAAGACCAAGAGAGAGAAGGAAGGATGGAGTGAAAGAGGCATTATGGTGTTGGAGCCTGAATAATCAGGAAGGTGAAAGGCATGCAGAGAATAGAGCAGACTGGAATAATATGGTATATTGTGGGTGACATGCTATCCATGGGCTGAACCAGAGCATGTGAAGCAGTCAGGGGACTAGGGAACTGGTCTGTAGGGCTTCACTCTACAAGTTGGACTCTGGTTTCAAGGTACTATACATGACAGTGGCACTTCCTCAATAAATTGGGAAACTGAATAAGTAAGAAAAAAATCAGTTTGATACCAAATAAATACCCTTCAAATCTTTTCTAACAAGTTTCTTGCTTAGTTTCAGCCGTGGGCTCTGAGTGCTTGTCTTTTCATCTCATTAAAAATTATTCACTGCTACCACTGTCAAACTGATATAGAAATTCAAAGATTACTGTGGGCAAATTTACTGTGACAATACCTCATCATAGCTAGGTGATACTTCCAAGATTTGGAAAAATATTTGTTACCCTAACCAGTTTGCTACTGCTCTTGAGGATACCTTAAAAACCTTTTGGGTTTTACAACTCTAAACTAGAGCAAAAAAACAAATTTTTATTGAAGCAGATTTCAAAAAATCTTGCATTCCAAATCAGTTCTGAAAGGCAGCTGAAATAAAGAACTGGAAGTAATTTTGTTATGATATTACGAGTGCAAAAGATCATTCAAAAAACTAGCTTATGTTGCTCACTTAGTTGACAAGGTATTGATGGAACCAGTGACGACCAATAAGAGGGCAAGAAGACTCTGTTTCTTTGTCCACGCCATGGTTCTTCCTTTTTTTTTCTATCACTAATATTTCCACTAGACACAGCCAACAAATTTCTGTTTACTACTACCACAAGTCCAGAAATCAGTTACCAAATATCACTTCGTCAATCTACACCCTCACAAGGGTGTTGACAGAATGGCTTCTTAAGGTGAAGTGGCATGTAATCTAATCCATATTACACTCATATTGACCTTCACTCTACCCACCAGCCTCAGCCATCCAACTCCCTGCCTCATTTATCTACTGTCTCAACCCCACTCCAACTTAACTTTTCATTCCCCTAACTAATCCCCTTCCTCTTTCCCATCACTATATTCCCACATTACTACACATAATCTTCATTTCTTCATCTTACTTTCCTTCTCTCCTCTCATTTATCCCATTTCCTCTTCATCCTGCCTGCTCACTCCTCTATGTCACCATCACTCTGTCTACAGTATTACACACCTCCCTTCCATCACTATAACTAGCTTCTTTAAAGTTTACTTTCCACACTGCCTATTTTCCTTCCCTTTCTACCAATTCCCTCTCATCCCTCTCAATACAATAACTCATTCTTCCACAGAAGCATTAACACTTTAAAATCCTTGTACAATGTGAAGCTTTATATGTCTTCTAGTTGTAACAAAAAATAAACAAATCCATAAAATCAAGGTACAAGTAAAATGAAGGGTTTTGAATCTATATGCCCAAGGCTTTTGAAATTACTTTATACTCAGTATGATTCTAAGACCATGTAAAACCAGTCCTTAACAGTACTACACACACACACAGAGAAAAAAGTAAGTCACTTAGTACATGTACATTTCTAATGCAAGTGTATGAGTTAAAATTTTTATTATAGGATACTTTAGATAAAGTGCTAGTTGTGACAAGAGTATTAAAATTTAGTCATACTTTAAACTACATGCTTTATGCTGAATAAAATAATGTTGCTCTCTATGAGTTGAAGCTAAACTTATAACACCACAAAATGAAGACACACTAATGTAAAACACAAGAAGAGAATACAAATCATCATTAATCATGTAGGTAGTAGTTGGTAGGCAGCCAAACGACCAGGGAGGTATATTACCAGTACTACCTGCTTGGGTATACCACATCATTCCAATTTACTCTATTCCTTGCACGCCTTTCACCCTCATGCATGTTCAGGCCCCGATCACTCATAATCTTTTTCGCTCCATCTTTCCACCTCCAATTTGGTCTCCCACTTCTCCTCATTCCCTCTAACTCTGACACATATATCCTCTTTGTCAATCTTTCCTCACTCATTCTCTCCATGTGACCAAACCATTTCAAAACACCATCTTCTGCTCTCTCAACCACACTCTTTTTATTACCGCAAATCAAACAAATTAAACAACCATGGAGACATCACACACCCCTGCCGCAAACCAACATTGATTGAGAACCAATCACTTTCCTCTCTTTCTACTCGTACACATACCTTACATCCTCGATAAAAACTTTTCACTGCTTCTAACAACTTGCCTCCCACACCATATATTCTTAATACCCCTCACAGAGCATCTCTATCAACTCTTATCATATGTCTTCACCAGATCCATAAATGCTACATACAAATCCATTTGCTATTCTAAGTATTTCTCACATACATTCTTCAAAGTAAACACCTGATCCACACATCCTCTACCACTTCTGAAACCACACTGCTCTTCCCCAACCTGATGCTCTGTACATGCCTTCACCCTCTCAATCAATACCCTCCCATATAATTTCCCAGGAATATTTCATATTTTTTTATCATACTTAGTCAATCTCCTACGTTAACGAGGTAGCGCAAGGACACAGATGAAAGAATGGCCGAACCCATCCATAAACACATGTATATACATATATGCCCACACATGCACACATACATACCTATAACTTTCAATGCATAAATACATATACATACACAGACATATACATATATATACACATGTACATATTCATACCTGTTGCCTTCATCCATTTCCGTCGCCACCCTGCCACACGTGAAATGGCACCACCCCCTTCCCTCTGTGCAAAAGCACGAGGTAGGCTATGAAAAGATGACAAAGGCCACATTCGTTCACACTCAGTCTCTAGCTGTCAAGTGTAATGTACCAAAACCATAGCTCCCTTTCCAAATCCAGGCCCCAAAAAACTTTCCATGGTTTACGCAAGACACTTCACATACCCTGGTTCAATCTTGCATGTTAATGTGCTGAGAGGTGCAACTGGAGGGATGTCTGATCATTATCTTGTGGAGGCTAAGGTGAAGATTTGTATGGGTTTTCAGAAAAGAAGAGTGAATGTTGGGGTGAAGAGGGTGGTGAGAGTAAGTGAGCTTGGGAAGGAGACTTGTGTGAGGAAGTACCAGGAGAGACTGAGTACAGAATGGAAAAAGGTGAGAACAATGGAAGTAAGGGGAGTGGGGGAGGAATGGGATGTATTTAGGGAATCAGTGATGGATTGCGCAAAAGATGCTTGTGGCATGAGAAGAGTGGGAGGTGGGTTGATTAGAAAGGGTAGTGAGTGGTGGGATGAAGAAGTAAGATTATTAGTGAAAGAGAAGAGAGATGCATTTGGACGATTTTTGCAAGGAAAAAATGAAATTGAGTGGGAGAAGTATAAAAGAAAGAGACAGGAGGTCAAGAGAAAGGTGCAAGAGGTGTAAAAGAGGGCAAATGAGAGTTGGGGTGAGAGAGTATCATTAAATTTTAGGGAGAATAAAAAGATGCTCTGGAAGGAGGTAAATAAAGTGCGTAAGACAAGGGAGCAAATGGGAACTTCAGTGAAGGGCGCTAATGGGGAGGTGATAACAAGTAGTGGTGATGTGAGAAGGAGATGGAGTGAGTATTTTGAAGGTTTGTTGAATGTGTTTGTTGATAGAGTGGCAGATATAGGGTGTTTTGGTCGAGGTGGTGTGCAAAGTGAGAGGGTTAGGGAAAATGATTTGGTAAACAGAGAAGAGGTAGTAAAAGCTTTGCGGAAGATGAAAGCCAGCAAGGCAGCAGGTTTGGATGGTATTGCAGTGGAATTTATTAAAAAAGGAGGTGACTGTATTGTTGACTGGTTGGTAAGGTTATTTAATGTATGTATGACTGATGGTGAGGTGCCTGAGGATTGGTGGAATGCGTGCATAGTGCCATTGTACAAAGGCAAAGGGGATAAGAGTGAGTGTTCAAATTACAGAGTTATAAGTTTGTTGAGTATTCCTGGTAAATTATATGGGAGGGTATTGATTGAGAGGGTGAAGGCATGTACAGAGCATCAGATTGGGGAAGAGCAGTATGGTTTCAGAAGTGGTAGAGGATGTGTGGATCAGGTGTTTGCTTTGAAGAATGTATGTGAGAAATACTTAGAAAAGCAAATGGATTTGTATGTAGCATTTATGGATCTGGAGAAGGCATATGATGGAGTTGATAGAGATGCTCTGTGGAAGGTATTAAGAATATATGGTGTGGGAGGCAAGTTGTTAGAAGCAGTGAAAAGCAGTGTGCTACCTCGCACACATGAGGGGGGAGGGGGTGGTATTCCATGTGTGGCGAGGTGGCGATGGGAATGAATAAAGGCAGACAGTGTGAATGGTGTGCATGGGTATATATGTATGCGTCTGTGTGTGTATATATATATGTGTACACTGAGATGTATAGGTATGTATATCTGCGTGTGTGGACATGTATGTATATACATTGTGTATGGGGGTGGGTTGGGCCATTTCTTTCGTCTGTTTCCTTGCGCTACCTCGCAAACGCGGGAGACAGCGACAAAGCAAAATATAAATAAATAAATTAATATATGTATATATTTTGTTAATGGGATGGCTTTGACTGGGGCCTCAGCTGCCCATGGCATCTCAGCTAACTTAAAAAAAAAAGAAAAAAATGACACAATCACAAACAGCCTTGAGGGGAACCAGTGGTCTGTTGCTGTATGAATTTCTTTGTATTCTTGTGTAACTACACAAAGAATATAAACATACCAAATACTCTAACACTTATTGGTAGCTTATCTGGACAAGATTTTGAATCACATAACAAGCTCAACAACAAATTCATCTGCTCACCCATAAACTATGCCCATCTTGTTGGCCATTCACCCTGTCACTAGCAAACATGATAAAGCTGCAAACTACATTAAATAGATCACTTGGAACAATCACTGGCTGCTTAGCAACCACAAGCATTCAACACCAGCACAAAATACTCCCAAAACAACCTCATCTCAAAATGTATGGCAATCAGTTCTTTGTAACAGCACTAGACCTTTCCCATTCAATTTACTCCATAACTAACCACCAATCACCAAGAAGAATAAATATGTTAATCCTGCTTTGCACTTCAACAGCCTTTACTCAGGGATCCACAATAAACTGCATTCCCAACCCAGTCTTACAGACCGCCCCATCAGACATACACCCAGCTGAAGCTACACTCTCCACATGAATGAATTACCTTATCATGTCTACATTCAGGACACCAACTACTTTTCAACATTACAAACACCATTTCAGTATATCAAAAGACCCCTTACGCCCATGTGTGGATACAACTTCCACAGTGAGCACTTACTCTTAAACTTTCCTGTGCTCACCCTATAAACACATGCACACAACAGGAACAGGTCAAAAACAAGTGGTCCTGCTCGGTGGGTCAGGCCAGCTTCCCAAGCACTTCTTAGAACAGGGTAAGGTAAGTTTATATTTTGCTTACTGCTCTGAAATAGATTAATCGAAATTCACAATGAATCTTCATTTTGGAACAGATCTTGCAAATGATGGAATGACCACAAGATAAGCAATAATATTTTCTTAGCCTTTATCCTTCAATCAAATAAATAATCAATATACTTGAATCGTACCACACTGTAAAAATTTCAGCTATGTATAACCTGACTTGATCATCACATGGAGTTTTCAAAGAGATATTCCTCTAAATATCTAATCATTTGTAACTTGGAAGTTGCTACAGCTTTAAAGCACTGAACTTATGACTCACCTAAAAATATATGGATATTCTTTTTCAAAACAAGGCACTAAATGTTTACTTTCTCAAAGATTCTGAACCAGCCACACTTCACAATTCAGAGGATTTCAACGTTCACGATAGGGAATGGGCAAATTCCTCCTACATGAATGGTGAAGGAATTGAAGCCCTCACATTCTCCATTCTCAATGATTTAGAGCAAATTATCTCCCATCCTACCCATATTCCTGACCACTATCCTAATATTCTAGATTTATTTCTCAGCTCTATTCCATCCCACCGTAAGGACACAATCTTACCCCAACTGGTCAATCTGATCACACTCTCATAAATGTTTCTATTCAAATGGCACCTTCCCCTACAGCAACCCCTTCTAATATTGGCACCTCCACTAAGCTGAATGAAATAACTTATGTAACTTCTTTTCTTCCTTTCATTGGGTAAATTACCATCTCTCAAGTGGTGATGCTTCTGTCTCCAACAAGCGCACAGCAGAGCTTAATCTTGCAGGAATGGAGGCATTCATTTCCTCTTCCTCCAAGACGACCTCTCCAACCAATCCATGGGCTTGGAAAAACTCTCCTTCCTCTGGCTCCCATTCAGCTTTTATCAATTTCCGTGGCCACTGCAAGCACGTTATCCATGCGCCAAAGCATTCAGTTATTCAAAGGAAGTGTGATAACCTTTCCTCGTCATCCACTCACATGTCTGATTTTTAGCTAGGGCATCTCTAACAACTTCTGTCGCACGAACTTTCCTTCACTTTTCCGTACTGATGGTACTATAGCTGTCTCCCCTGAAGGCAAAGTAACTCTCTTTGGTTCCCATTTCTCCTTTAACTCCAGCCTGGAAGACTCTAACATCCCTTCATCCTCTGATGCTCCTCTTACTAATCCTGTGCCCTTTCCCATAATCTCTTTTCGGACTCTCCGAAAAGCGCTTCTCTCTGGACACAAGCAAGCCTTATGGTCCTCATGGCATTCATTCCCATGTACTGAAAGAGTGTGTCCCTGAACATGTAACTGTGCATGCTCGTCTGTCTCATTCCTGTTTAAAAATCAAAACTTTTCCTTCTCCTTGGAAGCATGCATTGATGCATCCCATCCCTATGAAGGGTGACCATTCTGACCCCTCTAACCATTGTACTATTGCTTTGACATCTACCATTTCCAAAGTCTTTTAATGCCTCCTCAACTCCCATATCCTTAGACACCACAAAAATCAGTCTTCTCTCTGATCACCAGTATGGCTTCCATAAGGCGAGAACCACTGGTGATACTCTTTCCTATTTTACTTATGTCTGGTCATCATCCCTGAAAGATTTTGGGGTTATGTGTAGTTGTCCTTAACATATCTAAGGCTTTTGACAGGGTGTGATACTGAGGTCTCATCCCTAAGCCCCTTCTTTAGGCTTCCCTCCTACACTTTGCTCTTTCATTTCTAGCTTCTTCTCCTGCCGATCTCTTTCTGCGTTGTTGATAGATCAGCCTCCCTCCTTTTCTCCATCAACAAAGGTGTCCTTTAAGGTTCTGTCCTATCCCCTACACTTTTTCTCCTTTTTTTCAACTATTTCCTCTCACCAACAAATAATCCAATGCACTCATACACTGACAACTCAACACTGCATTCGTCCACATCCTTCAATTCTGCTCCATCTTTTCTCACTCAAGTTTACATCTTGTCTTGACAAATCTTTCTCACTAAACTCAGACTTGGTCAGGGTATCTCAGTGGGGTACACAAAATCTTATTAAGTCTAATGCCCCTAAGACCCAGTTTTTACCCATCTCTCTACTGAATCTCCTCACAACTCTCGTCTCTCCTTTAACAGTTCTGTAATTCCACCTCTTAATGAGCATATTTGGTATTGCTGTACCATCCACTCTTTCTTGGAAACCCCACATTACAGGAACAGCTGTCTAACTCTAAGAAACTGGCCATCCTGTTTAAATGTCGAGACTTCTTTTTTACGGAACAGTTGTTCTGTTTTTCGAAGTACTGATTTGTCCTTGTATGGTGTACTGCTCTCTCATCTGGGGTGGTTCTAGCTCTGCATCCTTACTTGATGGAGTTGAGTCAAAAGCGGTCCAACTTATAAACTGACTTCCAAACTTGACCCTCTTGCCCTACATCGCAATACTGGTTTACTTTTCCTCTCCTATAGGCATAACTTTGGTGTTTGCTCCCAAGAGCTATCTCCTTGTGTGCCCCAACCCTGAACTAGACCACGTGATACTTGGGAAGCTGCTATGTCACATGATTACTGTATGGCCATCAGCAACTCAAGAGTGGGTCATTGTGATACCTGCCCCTTTCCCTAAATGCTGAGGCTTCAAAATTCTCTACCTTCTAATGTTTTTTCCAACAACTATGACCTGGCACATTTCAGAAGAAGGGTTTTTCACTTTCGACAAAATTTGTGATTACCATCTTTTCTTTTCCTGTTTCATAATTCTCTCTATATTTCGACTACAGCCTGTCCTTGATGTGGACTTTTGTCCATGACTGGAACTTTCAACATAAAAAGAAAATCAGGCAGGATGAGTGATTTAGGAACTACTGGAATTTTGAAATGCTGAGCATATCAGACAAACTTTTAATCATTCTGTTCACATAAGCAGTGATTATGCAATGCAATGCTTTCTGCAAAGTCTCATTCTAGATGATCTGTTGAACAGTATCGTAGATTACAATATGAAGTTAGTCTATGCACCTTGCAACTAATCAAATCATCTTAAATTTCATTCATGTACATGATTGGTTAAACATTTTCTGACCAATAATTTGTCACCTTACTTCAATCCTTCATTAATCAAAATGATTACCAAATAGTTACTTCTTAGTCCTAACTTACGATAAAATTGAATTTTAGGTAATGACTTTACATATGGGCAAAAATCACACTTAATTTGTCTCAAAAGTAAAATTCAGACAAGAGCAATTTCAGTTAATGTACTGTACTCTCTTAACCTAGCTTAGGCTAGCTGAGGCTTGGTTCAACAGAAAGAGCACATGCAAAACTGCAAAAACAATCTCAGGCAACATTAAACAACTGTATCTAATGAATTCTAAACTATTTAAACCTTACCTAGGTAAAGAAAAATCCTAATCTTGAGTATGCATGTTATAATCTACTTCAACAGAGAAACAAATCATATGATTAGGGTTTTGTTAGTCATGTAATAAAAGTATTTTCCTAAATACTTTTACCATGATTTACAATTCACCTGGGGAAGAGTATTTTGTAACATAGCTAATGTAAGCCATGTTGGTAATTCAATATAAACTGAAATGAAACTGAAAATGTAAGAGCCATGGAAGTACTATAATCTTATACCATAAATATCCTGACCTACCTTAGTTTAATATATCTAAACATAACACACGAGAAGCTATATTTGCTAGAAATACAGGAGTCAACAAGAACCAAACCAGGGATCTACTTATTGTTACAGAATCTCCCAAAACAGCAACTTTTCGCCAAAATGAAAAACTTATCTAAATAATTGAACATGGTATGGTGCTGGCTGCTAATCAAATAACATTTGTTCTACATATTCAGTTGTCAGAATGTCAAATGCTGTTTGAAATACTTCCTTCAAGACTAATAACCAAGTTTCTAGAGACAGCTGTGAAACACAAGCCTTAAAGAACGTCATTATTGGCATTCACCTATATGAAATTACTAACAAATGCATTTCAAGGACAATTATGTGTATGAAAAGGCAATCTTTTAAGATAAAAATCCTCCATACCAACTATGGACATATCATTGTGAAAAAACTATTCACAACAAATAGTTAAATATGACATATATCCAAATCGCATGAGGTCAGATATACCCTCAAGGGTATGATCAGTCATCACATGACCACTTTTGGGTCCGTGAAACAACGGGAAAATCACGAACCCCAACATAATTAACATTTAAGTCTGCACACTCACTTCGTTGAAAGGGTATTAATTGATCCTGTTATGACCATCATGAAGGCCAGAAAGATCTGTTTGGAGGTCCACGCCATGAGAGAGAAGAAGGCGACTGAGTATGTGTGAAGAGATTGGACCTACTTAATGTTCCTCCTGATCAGCTGACACTCAACTGTGACACTCGCTCACTCAGGGTCTCTGTTGTAGTGGTCGCTTACTCTCTCGAACCTTGTGACGCCCTCCTTCCTCAATTTACTCAAAGATATTCCTTCGTGTCAGAAATATTCAGTACTTTACCAGTATTCACTATATGATATGCGCTTTTAAATGATACTGATACAACTAATTTGTTATTCGCCTTAAATGAAATAAGAGGCACATTCTCCTCCCCCTTCTCGTACTGATAATCTTTATATTTCAAAACATCATTTAATGATAAGTATTGCACGATTATATCAATACTAAATAAGTAACTAACACTTACCCGTCCTTTATCTCGTAAAATAATATCAGACTCATAACTCGGATCTCTGGATAAATGATACTAAAGTAATTTATTTTTCACTCATAATATCTAAGTTGCACTGTTAAAAGATGTTATCAACAGATGTGCAACTAACATATACCCACCATTCAGTAACGTTTAAAGATACCAGATGCATAATCTATGAAAATTATATTGTGGTATAAAACTCTCCTCATGGAAACGAAATTCACACTCAGAAATGGGGGTATAGTATTTATCTGTCCAAGTCACTCACTTGGCATGATGACGTCAAAGAAGTATCTGTTTTATGTGAATTTGTTTCTAGTTAAAAACTTTCCTTCAGCGTATTTCTTCTGAATCCTGATTGAATGATATGGCCACAACATTCCTTACCTAGCTTTAACTAAATCATGTCACAATGCATGACACTGCCAAGGTGTCATAGTTTCTCGTATTCTGAAACAGAAACAGAATAGCTTACAAATGTTTATATGATACAGATTCAAACTTATTTACTTGAATAATATAACTGCCTTAGAAAGTGTCTTTTTTGGGCGTAAATGTTCATTGCCAAAATCTATAGATCTCATACTTGTCTCTTTCAAAAAAGGTACATCATTAAAGGAAACCTTCCCTCTTCTTTTATGTTCTCTGGAGTTGATTTATTGATAACCAACGGTTCTACAGAAACGAAAACACTTTAAAATTTATAAGATGAATAAATAATAAATGCATGCTGCTTAACTTTCGGTCTTGGGTGTGTATATCAAAAAATATCCTCAAGCTCCGTGATTGGAAGTTGAGGCAAATGTGCCTATTTTTTTTTTTTTTTTTTTTTTGGCTGGTGTGATATGATTCACGTCTTGTAATTTGATAGCAAGAGAAACACTCCTGCTGTCGTCTTGTACATGAACATGAACAGTTCGTCAACAAGGGCGCAAGACCCTTATCCCTCAGAATACAATTCCTCGGGGAGCTCTAGTTTGAGTGTGAGAAGTGGACACGCTGGTAATGAGAGTTATTTCTACGAGGACGATCTCATAGATCATGATAAACTGATTCCCTAATTCGAAACTGAACACGCGGAGTGAAAAGAAAACTCGCAATTTCATCTACACTTATGACTCTAAGACTGATGAATCATGCATGGGTGCAGTTGTATGGATAAATGTGTGTTCCATCAGGAAACATTTACCGATCCGTATTTTTTATACAGAATTATCGGCTAATGATAAATCCAGGAATCACATAATTATTTCGTTTCATTATAAATCAGTAATTCATTAGATTTCGTATCAGCTCTTAAAGTGAACTTAAAACTAAGGAAATATATAACTAATGAAATAAAGGGGTATATCATTTATACACTAAATTAATGTAATGAAGATTTCATCTTGACTTTGATGTCTGGTCATCGCTACACTTAGCAATGATCACGCACAGCGGCTGCCAAAGTCGACCTCAGAACGCGAGGGAGTCGATTCGATCCCAGAGAGTTGGGATCCCATCAATGTAACCATCATCGTCAAAACTAACATAATGATTTGATAACAGAAAGAATAACTTAATTTCAATATCATAATCCTGTTTCTAAATATTATCAACATTTAGTAGAACTGATTGTCTTCTTTAAAGCGTATTATGTAAGGATGTAGCTTCTATGTATGTAGCTTTTCTATTTCAGTTAAGGATGATTACTGAGATCTTGGATGTGAAGACTATCATAGTTAATACTCTTATATTAGTCGCTGGCCGTAGAATCCATTAGGGAAAAGACCACTTACTTTGCATATTACGCAACATACATATCCGCACATCTACCGAAATGCTCTCAAGACACCAAGACACACCCGCATACCGTTGCCCAGAATCTCGTGCTAGGAAAACAGTTGAGTAGAAGAGCTGTTTGTTGGCAACTATCAGAATAGCGTTCAAGTATATGGATGAGAAAAAATACAGCCAGCTGTTCATATCCTATAAAAGGCCAAAACTAGAACATGCTTCTCGGGTTTGGTTACCCGACATAAAGAAGCACAAACTTAGAGAAGGCCTAGAGGGGGGCTAAGATGGTACCAGAATTAAGAGAGCTGAACTGCAGGGAAAGGCTGGAAGCTTTAAATTTACCAACCTTAAAAGAGAGAAGAGTTGGGGGTGACTTTACCACAACTTTTTTAAAAAGATCTACGATGGTGACAATGAACAATTCTTTGAAATATGTAGCGATCGAGCAACCAGAAGACATAACATGGAATTAAGTAAGATATAGTTTTACAGTGTAAGAGTGGTAGATGAATGGAATAAATTGGCTGAGTACATGATTAGTGCAGACAATATACATGAATTTAAGAGGTTGTATGACAGAGAGTGTTCAAGAGATGGGGCACCACAACCGTAAAACTCCCTCGCTGTAGTATACAAATAGGTAATCACTGGAGTGAGACAGGACATAAAGAGGAGATATGATCGTAGAACCTGCACAAACCTGAATAATGTTTGTGGTGACACAGATTGGGAAAAGGAACTCATTAGCCTGAAACTGGGCTTTAGGTGACCGGTTCTTCGAAATTTACTATGAAGTAGTGGAGGCATGTGCACAATGAGAAACAGGAAGGAACGCTTTAAGCAAAGATGTCTAAAAGCAAAGGAGCTTCGGGATGTGAAGTGTCGGAAATATAGACGGCATTATAACCAAGCAGCTTTTGAAAAGAGCGAGGAATAAGCATTCCAAGATATGACCTGAGGAGAGAAGAAACTTTGAAATGAAAATTGTAGACAAGGCAGAAAATCCAAAACTTTTCCATAAACTCATCAGGAACCAGTTGTCAGGTAAAGATTCAAATGGGAAAATTGTAGAGGATGGTGTGAAGATATGAGGAACTGAATAACGTTTTTAAAAAGTTTTTCATAGCGGAAGACTTTATAGTCCCAACACCAGTGATATGGGATGGGGAGGAGGTCTTGAAAATCATTGAGATATCTAGAAAAGATATTAACAGAATACTAAAAGAATTCATACAAGGCTCATGGTCCCGATGAAATGTCTTCATATATGCGAAAGAGGTGAATAGATATGCCTGATATACCACTTGTGTTACTTTCAAGTTGTCACTGGAAAGAGGCAAAGTACCAAGGGAATGGAAAACAGCAAACGTCATAACTTTATATATACCAAAGGAGACAGGGACCAGGCCCTGAACTACAACCTGGTCTCAGTAACGACTGTGGCGTGCAAGACTGGGAAAGATGATAAAAAAGCAAGTGGATGATTTTCTACCGGACGACTTTCTATTAGAGTACTACAAGAGAGTGACTCCCTCTTGTACAAAAGGAAGGGCTGGGTGCACTTTCTGAATCTAGACTGCTAGAAAGCTTGTGACACCGTACCGCATGGGAGGATGATTTAAGAAGCTGGGTCACCGGGCAGGACTAAGGGGGAAACTTGCTCTTTCGATAAAAGATTATCTCAGTGTGAGGGAACAAAGGCTGTATGATAGAGGGGCTTTTTCCCAAGTGGGTCGAGTTGACCAGCGGATCGTTTCTGCTCAGGGACCGTTACTATTCTTGATCTATGTTAAAGGCTTGCCTGAGGAATCCTACTTGATCATATTTGTTATTCTTATTATCATTTTGCTTTGTCGCTGTCTCCCGCGTTTGCGAGGTAGCGCAAGGAAACAGACGAAAGAAATGGCCCAATCCACCCCCATACACATGTATATACATACACGTCCACACACGCAAATATACATACCTATACATCTCAATGTACACACACACACACACACACACACACACACACACACACACACACACACACACACACACATATATATATATATATATATATATATATATATATATATATATATATATATATATATATATATATGTATATAAAAGAAAGAGACAGGAGGTCAAGAGAAAGGTGCAAGAGGTGAGAAAAAGGGCAAATGAGAGTTGGGGTGAGAGAGTATCATTAAATTTTAGGGAGAATAAAAAGATGTTCAGGAAGGAGGTAAATAAAGTGCGTAAGACAAGGGAGCAAATGGGAACTTCAGTGAAGGGCGCAAATGGGGAGGTGATAACAAGTAGTGGTGATGTGAGAAGGAGATGGAGTGAGTATTTTGAAGGTTTGTTGAATGTGTTTGATGATAGAGTGGCAGATATAGGGTGTTTTGGTCGAGGTGGTGTGCAAAGTGAGAGGGTTAGGGAAAATGATTTGGTAAACAGAGAAGAGGTAGTGAAAGCTTTGCGGAAGATGAAAGCCGGCAAGGCAGCAGGTTTGGATGGTATTGCAGTGGAATTTATTAAAAAAGGGGGTGACTGTATTGTTGACTGGTTGGTAAGGTTATTTAATGTATGTATGACTCATGGTGAGGTGCCTGAGGATTGGCGGAATGCGTGCATAGTGCCATTGTACAAAGGCAAAGGGGATAAGAGTGAGTGCTCAAATTACAGAGGTATAAGTTTGTTGAGTATTCCTGGTAAATTATATGGGAGGGTATTGATTGAGAGGGTGAAGGCATGTACAGAGCATCAGATTGGGGAAGAGCAGTGTGGTTTCAGAAGTGGTAGAGGATGTGTGGATCAGGTGTTTGCTTGAAGAATGTATGTGAGAAATACTTAGAAAAGCAAATGGATTTGTATGTAGCATTTATGGATCTGGAGAAGGCATATGATAGAGTTGATAGAGATGCTCTGTGGAAGGTATTAAGAATATATGGTGTGGGAGGCAAGTTGTTAGAAGCAGTGAAAAGTTTTTATCGAGGATGTAAGGCATGTGTACGTGTAGGAAGAGAGGAAAGTGATTGGTTCTCAGTGAATGTAGGTTTGCGGCAGGGGTGTGTGATGTCTCCATGGTTGTTTAATTTGTTTATGGATGGGGTTGTTAGGGAGGTAAATGCAAGAGTCTGGAAAGAGGGGCAAGTATGAAGTCTGTTGGGGATGAGAGAGCTTGGGAAGTGAGTCAGTTGTTGTTCGCTGATGATACAGCGCTGGTGGCTGATTCATGTGAGAAACTGCAGAAGCTGGTGACTGAGTTTGGTAAAGTGTGTGGAAGAAGAAAGTTAAGAGTAAATGTGAATAAGAGCAAGGTTATTAGGTACAGTAGGGTTGAGGGTCAAGTCAATTGGGAGGTGAGTTTGAATGGAGAAAAACTGGAGGAAGTGAAGTGTTTTAGATATCTGGGAGTGGATCTGGCAGCGGATGGAACCATGGAAGCGGAAGTGGATCATAGGGTGGGGGAGGGGGCGAAAATTCTGGGAGCCTTGAAGAATGTGTGGAAGTCGAGAACATTATCTCGGAAAGCAAAAATGGGTATGTTTGAAGGAATAGTGGTTCCAACAATGTTGTATGGTTGCGAGGCGTGGGCTATGGATAGAGTTGTGCGCAGGAGGATGGATGTGCTGGAAATGAGATGTTTGAGGACAATGTGTGGTGTGAGGTGGTTTGATCGAGTAAGTAACGTAAGGGTGAGAGAGATGTGTGGAAATAAAAAGAGCGTGGTTGAGAGAGCAGAAGAGGGTGTTTTGAAATGGTTTGGGCACATGGAGAGAATGAGTGAGGAGAGATTGACCAAGAGGATATATGTGTCGGAGGTGGAGGGAACGAGGAGAAGAGGGAGACCAAATTGGAGGTGGAAAGATGGAGTGAAAAAGATTTTGTGTGATCGGGGCCTGAACATGCAGGAGGGTGAAAGGAGGGCAAGGAATAGAGTGAATTGGAGTCGATGTGGTATACAGGGGTTGACGTGCTGTCAGTGGATTGAATCAAGGCATGTGAAGCGTCTGGGGTAAACCATGGAAAGCTGTGTAGGTATGTATATTTGCGTGTGTGGACGTGTGTATGTACATGTGTATGGGGGGGGGGGGGTTGGGCCATTTCTTTCGTCTGTTTCCTTGCGCTACCGTCGCAAACGCGGGAGACAGCGACAAAGTATAAAAAAAAAAAAAAAAAAAAATATATATATATATATATATATATATATATATATATATATATATATATATATATATATACAGACATATACATATATACACATGTACATAATTCATACTGTCTGCCTTTATTTATTTCCATCGCCACCTCGCCACACATGGAATAACAACCCCCTCCCCCCTCATGTGTGCGAGATAGCGCTAGGAAAGGACAACAAAGGCCTCATTCGTTCACACTCAGTCTCTAGCTGTCATGTAATAATGCCCGAAACCACAACTCCCCCTCCACATCCAGGCCCTACAGAACTTTCCATGGTTTACCCCAGACAAACAGATCATGTTTGTAGATGACGCAAAGGTTATAAGAGAAATAAAGAGCAAAGAGAATTGCGTTAGCTCAGAATGAGACTAAACAGATTCCAAAGTTGGTCTGAAACATGGTCAATGAAATTCAATCGAGCAAAAGTAAGGTAATAAGAATTGAACAAAGCATAAGACGGCCTCAGTATGATCGTAATCGAGCAGGAAATAGGTTTCAAAATTCTTTGCTCAGGAAGGACATGGGAGTCAAGATCGTATCTAACATGTCGCTAGACACCCATAGGCTAAGGAGACAAACATTCTGGTGGCAAATATCAGAAAAATTTTTAAGTATACAGCGAGGGAAATATTTAGTAGGCTATTCACATCCTATGTAAGGCGAAAAGTAGAATATTCTTCAAAGATTTGGTCACCACTGCACCTACACTAGCACAATGAGCTAATAGAGTAGATCCAGTGGGCAAGAAAGTTGGTACCAAAATTAAGATAACTAAATTAGGGGTAGAAGCTGAAGGCTTTAGATTTACCCATCTTGGAAGAGAAGAATGGGGTATGACCTGAAGACAGCCTTTAAGTATTTAAAACAGATCGACGATGTGCGCAGTGAACAGTTCCTCGAGAGTAAGTAAGAAGACTGTTTGTAGAGTATATGAGTGATGGATAAACGGAACAGAATGACAGAGAACATGGTTAATGCAGATATCATAAGTAGATTGAAGAGGTTGTATGACAGTAGCGAACGTTCAAGAAACGGGGCTCTACGATTGTAAAACTCCCTTCCCGTATAGTACAAGTAGGTAACAGACAATAGGTGATTATCCGATATTACTGACACAAGATCGTACCAGTCAGACAACATACATTCATATACATATATTGGCTAATGGCAATTAGAGCAGAAAATTCTTTTCCTTTTAGTCTCCTCTTTCACCCGACATATTCCCGATTGAGGCATGTTTTGCCTGGGCCATGTCTTAATCTTCATAACTCAAGGGAAAAATAAAAGAGCGTCTTCTCAAGGTTTATACTTCCAGTGAGTTATGAAGACCTTACCTCTCCCACGTTACCACTGTGGATCTACTTTCCTCCGTGTTAGTGTCACATGACATGTTTATCACTGTAATCTTATCATCAGTACTTCATGTTTAAGTCGATCATTAGTGGAAGCAGAATTTTTTTCCTGTTGAACCACTTCTGTCGTACTGATTAACACAGAACTGATTCATCGTCTTCCATCTAAACTTCCTTTGTGCAGCTGAAACAGTTAGTGATTATCAACAGTTGAATCCTTTATTAATTGTTTGTAGGGTTCCTGGTATTGTATAACCTCCAAATACTGATTGCTGCAAGTACATCAAACTGTTGTTTCAGATACTACTGGCGTTCATCGAGTTTCTGCTTTGATCTAAATTCTGAAACGGAACATGTCTGTGGTAGGAATCGCCGGTCAAACGTATATAACTGAAATCTTTAGGTTTTCTACTTCAGTACTCTTACCCAAAGAAATCCTTTTAAGTTAGTCCATTCAGATTTGCTTGATTATGGATGAATATTAAAGGTCTTTTGGATCACTTGGATAAGAGAAAGCATTAGTAGCTTATTTACATTCTGGAGTAAAATCTGTTTTGCTAATGGCTATCAACCTGTGGTTAGGATTGTGATTTTGTCTTTAACAAAGTTAGATGATTGCAGAAGCCATTAAACTATTCCAGTAGATCCTTTTAATGACAAAATTTTCAATACCATCGTTTTGGTTATTTTTTAAACTTTTGCATGTACTCATGTCTGAAGTTCCTTATATTCAAAATGCCGTATAAACGAAGTCATTAACATATTTCTTAATGAGTAACGACCTATTGCCATTACTCCGATCCCCAGCTCACTCTGTGAAAGCCTTGCACTCACTTGTATTTGTACAGATAATGCAAGTTTCATAGTTTCTTACCAGTTTGGTAATATGAAGATCTCTTCAACCATCCAAGGTCTCGTCATAGTTCCAAACTTTATCTACTGTAGCTCAAGAGACGCAAGACTTTTGTGGCTCTGACCTTTGTAAACTTCACTAACCCTTCCGATCAAATCATTCATAACAAAACCATCAACAAGGTCTCATCGTTGGGCTGTGCAGAATTTGTGTTCCATGACTGGCAGACCTTGTAGGTCAACGTCGCCCGGCTGTGCGCGTGCGAGGGACCATCTCCACCTTGCAGTCCGTCAACTGTGGCATCCCATGGAACAGTGTTGTCCAAACTGGGGTACATGTGCCCCTGGGGGGTAAGCAGAATTATTCATAGGGGTAGTGAGAAGATAATGATATTTTTGTTTTCAAACTGTATCACATATAGGTCATATGGCATCTTGGATCAGAAGCTTTACTGAGCATGTGTATGTGTGCATGGGTGATTGCTTAAGAGATACAACAATTGAATAACCACGACACTTGCGCAGTTCCCGACCTAAGTGAATGACAAGAAAACAGACTAAGAATTAAAATGAACGAGAAGAAATTGAGGGGAGAAGGAGAAGGAAACGGAACAAGATGTGTGCGCGAACAGTGCTGAACTCCTCGCTCGAGTCCCTCTTGCTCAGGTTCGTCTTAGGAGTGAAAGTGTGAACAACTCTGTTCTAAATTCACGTGCAAGCTTACACACACAGTTGTTTCTTTTACAACAAGAAATATAAATATGGGTAGATGGCTAAAACGTGATAGCTGTAGCAGCTGCAGCAGCAATGCAAGTGAAGGAAATCAAGCAGCTGTCAAGAAAAAGAAAACAGACCGACCTAAACATCGGCAATACAAAGATTATATTATTTTTGGATTAACTTCTGCGAAATCTGATCCTCCGGAAGCTTTGTCCTTCTTTTGTGGGGAGAGGTTGGTAAACAGTGGTATGAAACCAACTCACCTACAACATCGCCTTAACACAATAGATGTATTCATCAGTGTCTTATTGGCAAACCGGCCTAGTTTTTTAAAAGAAAACTTTATGATCTTAAAAGTTCCCAAACAGCAATCATGAAAGTCTCCACAACATCAGTAATAGCTCTGGAACATATTTAGATGTATTTTTATTAGTTGCTTAAGCTAGAAAGCCATTTAATACAGCTGAAGAACTGATATTTCTAGCTGCAGTTGTGATAGCTGAAATAATGCTGGATGAAAAGGTAGCTGACCAACTAAAGGATGTTCCCTTGTCACACCAAACTGTTTCACGAAGGGTAAATGAAATTAGTCCAGATATTATTAATCTGAGTCCAAGTATTACTGATCAAGTTGTGAATAAGCTGAAAATAAGCCAGTCTTTTTCACTTCAATTTGACGAATCGACTGACGTCAGTGGACAAGCTCAACTTGTCTCATTTGTGAGATACGTTGATGGAGATGATATAAATGAACATGTACTTTTATTCAAAAAGATTAGAACATACAACTGGGGGAGCCATTCTCAGTGTCAATAATCAGTTCTTCACTGAACATGGCCTTAGTTGGTTATCTTGCATTAGCGTATGTACAGACGCTGCTGCATCCATGACCGGTACAGTGAAGGGACTCGTGTGGATAAGAAGGAAAATCCTGATGTGGAGCAGACTCATTGCATCATTCACAGAGAATCTTGAGCATCCAAAACAATGAGTTCAGAGTTGCAAGGGATATCGAAAAATGGCGTCAAAGTAATCATCTTTATAAAGTCAAGGCCACTTAATGCTCGCCTGTTTCACAAACTGTAAGAAAGCATAGGGTCTAAGCACATAAAGGTATTACCTCACACAGAGGTACGCTGGCTGTCGACAGGGAGGGTACCTGCCACGTTGTTCGAGTTGTGTGATGAGGTAGGTTCCTTTTTATTAGAACATGGATCTCCTCTTGCCACATTTTTTGAAAGCACTACTTGGCTTGCACAACTGGCACATCTTGCAGACATATCTAGCAAACTGGATGAGTTGGATTTGTCTCTGCACGGCAATGATACAAACATTCTCAACTCATATGATAAAGTTGGTGGTTTTCCAAAGAAAATTGAGTTGTGGAAGATATGCTCAGGGGTAGATTGTACGTGTTTTCCTCTGTGAGATCCTTATTTTTCTAGTAACAATGATGAGAAAGAGCCTGTGTAACCAATTACTGTGGAACACTTGACAAACCTTATCTGTGGCTTTAAATCTTACTTTCTTGGCATATATAAGATCTGTACAGCTGGATTGGGTTGGAAATCCATTCCTCGTATTTGAAATAATGTGAAGAAGCTTTTTATTTGCCTTCAGGAAGCACTGTTAGAAGTGTGTTCAGACCGTGGCCTCAAACTGATATATGAATGCTCAACCATCATACGTTTTTGGAGCTGTATAAAGGAGCTCCCACTCTGACCTAGGAAAGAAGGCTTTGGAAAACCTTCTGCCCTTTGGGTCTACCTACATTTGTGAAGCATCTTCCTCCACAATGAGCGTCATCAAGTCAAAACAGAGAAACAAACTAGATGTAAACCTAGAACAAAGGCTGGTCACTGCAGTGGCCTCTTTGCCGCCCAGAATGACACAGTCATCAGTGAACATCAACCCCACATTTCACATTCAAATGAAAGTAACTTTCAAGCATTATTATATTATCTTGTTAGTCTTTTTCCTTTAGTATACTGAATGATAATCTATTGTCCATCACCCAAATTATGCGAACTTTTAATATAATTTGCACTGTCCTTCCAAATATTGAGTTTATTCAGTCATGAAGGTATTTAATGGTAGAAGAAGGTACAAGGGATAAAGTGGGCAGAAAAGTTTGGACAGTACTGCCATAGAGGACCAGCACTAAATAAACGATTCTCAGTAATGGTAATAGACGAAATCGCTCCTGCTTGACAAATCTACTTGATTTTTTTATGATGTAATCAACATGTATGACGAAAGTAAAGCAGTTGATGTCATCTATCTACATTTTTAAAAGTATTCGATAAGGTTCCGCATCAAAAGAGGAGAATGAAGGTTGATATCGATAAATGCAGGTTTGACACATCGGTAATGAAAATGAAAAGGCAAGCTACAGTATGAACTCTGATGAACTGCAAAAGGACGTCAAGTCACATGACAGACATGGGACTGTACTTTACCGAATGTAGATCTGGTTGATATGCTATAAACAGAAATGTGATTAATGGTCAAGCTTCAAAATGGTTAGACGTAACAAATGGTGTACCACAAGGATCAGTCTTGGGATCGGTTCTCTTTCTCATATATTTATTTATTTATTTATTTATTTATCATACTTTGTCGCTGTCTCCCGCGTTAGCGAGGTAGCGCAAGGAAACAGACGAAAGAAAGGCCCAACCCACCCACATACACATGTATATACATATACGTCCACACACGCACATATACATACCTATACAACTCAACGAATGTTGGAAAGGATTACAATTTTGCGCGTGATTAAGACCTTCCTATGAGTTTACGGAACTTATCGTGTTTCATTTTCCCCGTGGACTCATAGGAATCTCAACGTATACATATATATACACACACAGACATATGCATATATACGCATGTACATAATGCATACTGTCTGCCCTTATTCATTCCCGCGCCACCCCGCCACACATGAAATGACAACCCCCTCCCCCCGCATGTGCGCGAGGTAGCGCAAGGAAGATAACAAAGGCCACATTCGTTAACACTCAGTCTCTCGCTGTCATGTATAATGCACCGAAACCATAGCTCCCTTTCCACATCCAGGCCCCACAGAACTTTCCATGGTTTACCCCAGACGCTTCACATGCCCTGGTTCAATCCACTGACAGCACGTCGACTCCGGTATACCACATCGTTCCAATTCACTCTATTCCTTGCACGCCTTTCACCCTTCTGCATGTTCAGGCCCCGATCATATATATATATATATATATATATATATATATATATATTATCCCTGGGGATAGGGGAGAAAGAATACTTCCCACGTATTCCCTGCGTGTCGTAGAAGGCGACTAAAAGGGGAGGGAGCGGGGGGCTGGAAATCCTCCCCTCACTTTTTTTTTTAATTTTCCAAAAGAGGGAACAGAGAAGGGGCCCAGGTGAGGATATTCCCTCAAGGGCCCAGTCCTCTGTTCTCAACGCTACCTCGCTAATGCGGGAAATGGCGAATAGTATGAAAGAAAGAAATATATATATATATATATATATATATATATATATATATATATATATATATATATATATATATATATATATATCCCTGGGGATAGGGGCGAAAGAATACTTCCCACGTATTCCCTGCGTGTCGTAGAAGGCGACTGAAAGGGGACGGAGCGGGGGGCTGGAAATCCTCCCCTCTCGTTTTTTTTTTTTTAATTTTCCAAAAGAAGGAACAGAGAACGAGGCCAGGTGAGGATATTCCCTCAGAGGCCCTTCTTTGTTCTTAACGCTACCTTGCTAATGCGGGAAATGGCGAATAGTTTGAAAATATATATATATATATATATATATATATATATATTTTTTTTTTTTTTTTTTTATACTTTGTCGCTGTCTCCCGCGTTTGCGAGGTAGCGCAAGGAAACAGACGAAAGAAATGGCCCAACCCTCCCCATACACATGTACATACACACGTCCACACACGCAAATATACATACCTACACAGCTTTCCATGGTTTACCCCGGACGCTTCACATGCCTTGATTCAATCCACTGACAGCACGTCAACCCCTGTATACCACATCGCTCCAATTCACTCTATTCCTTGCCCTCCTTTCACCCTCCTGCATGTTCAGGCCCCGATCACACAAAATCCTTTTCACTCCATCTTTCCACCTCCAATTTGGTCTCCCTCTTCTCCTCGTTCCCTCCACCTCCGACACATATATCCTCTTGGTCAATCTTTCCTCACTCATTCTCTCCATGTGCCCAAACCATTTCAAAACACCCTCTTCTGCTCTCTCAACCACGCTCTTTTTATTTCCACACATCTCTCTTACCCTTACGTTACTTACTCGATCAAACCACCTCACACCACACATTGTCCTCAAACATCTCATTTCCAGCACATCCATCCTCCTGCGCACAACTCTATCCATAGCCCACGCCTCGCAACCATACAACATTGTTGGAACTACTATTCCTTCAAACATACCCATTTTTGCTTTCCGGGATAATGTTCTCGACTTCCACACATTTTTCAAGGCTCCCAAAATTTTCGCCCCCTCCCCCACCCTATGATCCACTTCCGCTTCCATGGTTCCATCCGCTGACAGATCCACTCCCAGATATCTAAAACACTTCACTTCCTCCAGTTTTTCTCCATTCAAACTCACCTCCCAATTGACTTGACCCTCAACCCTACTGTACCTAATAACCTTGCTCTTATTCACATTTACTCTTAACTTTCTTCTTCCACACACTTTACCAAACTCCGTCACCAGCTTCTGCAGTTTCTCACATGAATCCGCCACCAGCGCTGTATCATCAGCGAACAACAACTGACTCACTTCCCAAGCTCTCTCATCCCCAACAGACCTCATACTTGCCCCTCTTTCCAAGACTCTTGCATTTACCTCCCTAACAACCCCATCCATAAACAAATTAAACAACCATGGAGACATCACACACCCCTGCCGCAAACCTACATTCACTGAGAACCAATCACTTTCCTCTCTTCCTACACGTACACATGCCTTACATCCTCGATAAAAACTTTTCACTGCTTCTAACAACTTGCCTCCCACACCATATATTCTTAATACCTTCCACAGAGCATCTCTATCAACTCTATCATATGCCTTCTCCAGATCCATAAATGCTACATACAAATCCATTTGCTTTTCTAAGTATTTCTCACATACATTCTTCAAAGCAAACACCTGATCCACACATCCTCTCCCACTTCTGAAACCACACTGCTCTTCCCCAATCTAATGCTCTGTACATGCCCTCACCCTCTCAATCAATACCCTCCCATACAATTTACCAGGAATACTCAACAAACTTATACCTCTGTAATTTGAGCACTCACTCTTATCCCCTTTGCCTTTGTACAATGGCACTATGCACGCATTCCGCCAATCCTCAGGCACCTCACCATCAGTCATACATACATTAAATAACCTTACCAACCAGTCAACAATACAGTCACCCCCTTTTTTAATAAATTCCACTGCAATACCATCCAAACCTGCTGCCTTGCCGGCTTTCATCTTCCGCAAAGCTTTTACTACCTCTTCTCTGTTTACCAAATCATTTTCCCTAACCCTCTCACTTTGCACACCACCTCGACCCAAACACCCTATATCTGCCACTCTGTCATCAGACACATTCAACAAACCTTCAAAATACTCATTCCATCTCCTTCTCACATCACCACTACTTGTTATCACCTCCCCATTTACGCCCTTCACTGAAGTTCCCATTTGCTCCCTTGTCTTACGCACCCTATTTACCTCCTTCCAGAACATCTTTTTTTTTTTTTTTTATACTTTGTCGCTGTCTCCCGCGTTTGCGAGGTAGCGCAAGGAAACAGACGAAAGAAATGGCCCAACCCCCCCCATACACATGTACATACACACGTCCACACACGCAAATATACATACCTACACAGCTTTCCTTGGTTTACCCCGGACGCTTCACATGCCTTGATTCAATCCACTGACAGCACGTCAACCCCTGTATACCACATCGCTCCAA
Source organism: Panulirus ornatus (assembly GCF_036320965.1). Classification (NCBI taxonomy): domain Eukaryota; kingdom Metazoa; phylum Arthropoda; class Malacostraca; order Decapoda; family Palinuridae; genus Panulirus; species Panulirus ornatus. The sequence goes on along the minus strand of NC_092225.1, from coordinate 105,059,358 downwards.
TTCACTCTATTCCTTGCCCTCCTTTCACCCTCCTGCATGTTCAGGCCCCGATCACACAAAATCCTTTTCACTCCATCTTTCCACCTCCAGTTTGGTCTCCCTCTTCTCCTCGCTCCCTCCACCTCCGACACATATATCCTCTTGGTCAATCTTTCCTCACTCATTCTCTCCATGTGCCCAAACCATTTCAAAACACCCTCTTCTGCTCTCTCAACCACGCTCTTTTTATTTCCACACATCTCTCTTACCCTTACGTTACTTACTCGATCAAACCACCTCACACCACACATTGTCCTCAAACATCTCATTTCCAGCACATCCATCCTCCTGCGCACAACTCTATCCATAGCCCACGCCTCGCAACCATACAACATTGTTGGAACTACTATTCCTTCAAACATACCCATTTTTGCTTTCCGGGATAATGTTCTCGACTTCCACACATTTTTCAAGGCTCCCAAAATTTTCGCCCCCTCCCCCACCCTATGATCCACTTCCGCTTCCATGGTTCCATCCGCTGACAGATCCACTCCCAGATATCTAAAACACTTCACTTCCTCCAGTTTTTCTCCATTCAAACTCACCTCCCAATTGACTTGACCCTCAACCCTACTGTACCTAATAACCTTGCTCTTATTCACATTTACTCTTAACTTTCTTCTTCCACACACTTTACCAAACTCCGTCACCAGCTTCTGCAGTTTCTCACATGAATCCGCCACCAGCGCTGTATCATCAGCGAACAACAACTGACTCACTTCCCAAGCTCTCTCATCCCCAACAGACTTCATACTTGCCCCTCTTTCCAAGACTCTTGCATTCACCTCCCTAACAACCCCATCCATAAACAAATTAAACAACCATGGAGACATCACACACCCCTGCCGCAAACCTACATTCACTGAGAACCAATCACTTTCCTCTCTTCCCACACGTACACATGCCTTACATCCTCGATAAAAACTTTTCACTGCTTCTAGCAACTTGCCTCCCACACCATATATTCTTAATACCTTCCACAGAGCATCTCTATCAACTCTATCATATGCCTTCTCCAGATCCATAAATGCTACATACAAATCCATTTGCTTTTCTAAGTATTTCTCACATACATTCTTCAAAGCAAACACCTGATCCACACATCCTCTACCACTTCTGAAACCACACTGCTCTTCCCCAATCTGATGCTCTGTACATGCCCTCACCCTCTCAATCAATACCCTCCCATATAATTTACCAGGAATACTCAACAAACTTATACCTCTGTAATTTGAGCACTCACTCTTATCCCCTTTGCCTTTGTACAATGGCACTATGCACGCATTCCGCCAATCCTCAGGCACCTCACCATGAGTCATACATACATTAAATAACCTTACCAACCAGTCAACAATACAGTCACCCCCTTTTTTAATAAATTCCACTGCAATACCATCCAAACCTGCTGCCTTGCCGGCTTTCATCTTCCGCAAAGCTTTTACTACCTCTTCTCTGTTTACCAAATCATTTTCCCTAACCCTCTCACTTTGCACACCACCTCGACCCAAACACCCTATATCTGCCACTCTGTCATCAGACACATTCAACAAACCTTCAAAATACTCATTCCATCTCCTTCTCACATCACCACTACTTGTTATCACCTCCCCATTTACGCCCTTCACTGAAGTTCCCATTTGCTCCCTTGTCTTACGCACCCTATTTACCTCCTTCCAGAACATCTTTTTATTCTCCCTAAAATTTACTGATAGTCTCTCACCCCAACTCTCATTTGCCCTTTTTTTCACCTCTTGCACCTTTCTCTTGACCTCCTGTCTCTTTCTTTTATACTTCTCCCACTCAATTGCATTTTTTCCCTGCAAAAATCGTCCAAATGCCTCTCTCTTCTCTTTCACTAATACTCTTACTTCTTCATCCCACCACTCACTACCCTTTCTAAACAGCCCACCTCCCACTCTTCTCATGCCACAAGCATCTTTTGCGCAATCCATCACTGATTCCCTAAATACATCCCATTCCTCCCCCACTCCCCTTACTTCCATTGTTCTCACCTTTTTCCATTCTGTACACAGTCTCTCCTGATACTTCTTCACACAGGTCTCCTTCCCAAGGTCACTTACTCTCACCACCTTCTTCACCCCAACATTCACTCCTCTTTTCTGAAAACCCATACTAATCTTCACCTTAGCCTCCACAAGATAATGATCAGACATCCCTCCAGTTGCACCTCTCAGCACATTGACATCCAAAAGTCTCTCTTTCGCACGCCTGTCAATTAACACGTAATCCAATAACGCTCTCTGGCCATCTCTCCTACTTACATAAGTATACTTATGTATATCTCGCTTTTTAAACCAGGTATTCCCAATCATCAGTCCTTTTTCAGCACATAAATCTACAAGCTCTTCACCATTTCCATTTACAACACTGAACACCCCATGCATACCAATTATTCCCTCGACTGCCACATTACTCACCTTTGCATTCAAATCACCCATCACTATAACCCGGTCTCGTGCATCAAAACCGCTAACACACTCATTTAGCTGCTCCCAAAACACTTGCCTCTCATGATCTTTCTTCTCATGCCCAGGTGCATATGCACCAATAATCACCCACCTCTCTCCATCAACTTTCAATTTTACCCATATTAATCGAGAATTTACTTTCTTACATTCTATCACATACTCCCACAACTCCTGTTTCAGGAGTATTGCTACTCCTTCCCTTGCTCTTGTCCTCTCACTAACCCCTGACTTCACTCCCCAGACATTTCCAAACCACTCTTCCCCTTTACCCTTGAGCTTCGTTTCACTCAGAGCCAAAACATCCAGGTTCCTTTCCTCAAACATACTACCTATCTCTCCTTTTTTCACATCTTGGTTACATCCACACACATTTAGGCACCCCACTCTGAGCCTACGAGGAGGATGAGCACTCCCCGCGTGACTCCTTATATATATATATATATATATATATATATATATATATATATATATATATATATATATATATATATATATATATATATATATATATATATATATATATATATATATATATTTATATATATATATATATATATATATATATATATATATATATATATATATATATATATATATATATATATATATATATATATTACAATTCACAGGGTCGTCCACATCTTGATTATTGCGTTCAGTCTTGATCACCCTACCTTAGAAAAGAAGTAGAATGTTCAGACTGCAGCGTCGAGCTACCATGATGGTCCAGGGTTGAGAAGCAAATCCGATGAGAGCCGACTTGAATCTGTTTAGCTTAAAAAAAAGAGAAGGTTAAAGGATGATCCAACGCAGGTATTCAAAATCATCAAAGGCTTTGATAATCTTAATCTTTCAAGTTGCTTAAGACTTGATTTTTCTGATTTCACTCGTGGTAATGGATGCAAACTCGTGGGCAAGCGTTTTACCTCGAATGAGACGAAGTGCTTTTTCTTCAACAGGATTGTTAACACAAAAATGATCTGCCAGTTATAGTGGATGATAGCAGTGCTATAGATACGTTTAATGATAGATATTATTATAATTTCGCTTCGAGTCCACAACTTATGATATTTGCGCCTCCGCAGTCACGTTGACAATTTGCAGGTTATTTTCTTTGAATCGTCTGTTTACCTTCTAACTCCTGGCACACTAATCTGTGAGTTTCTGATATCTTCCACTAAATCAAACAATCCCGAAAGGATTCCTTTGTATTCCTTTGTACGTGGGTGGAGCATTTGCGTTTATTCATTCTGATAAATGACACCCAGATAGATTCATCAATTAGATAAAAGCAAGTCAATAACTCTACCACTGGTGTCCGTTTTCTCGCTTCTGTTTACGTAGCCCTCTAGAGTACTTTCAGCATCTCCCAGAACTGCCTCACATGCAACAGCTAGAGAATCAATCGAACAAAAGCCATGGGTCTTGCATACAAAATGTTTTACGAACGCTCATGTCCCACCCTTTACTGTCTTATTAGGCCCCAGCCCCCTTCATGTTATGAAGTTCAAGCTCCTCGATGTCACCATGGACTATGAAATCAACTGATATGAACACATTAGCACTATTGTCAGCTCCTTACGTTATCGTATCATCATTCTTCGTAGACCAAGACACCTGAGTTCCCTGCTCCTAAACCCAAGAACATCAAAAGTTTTCATTCTTTCTAGATTTGCCCTTGCCTCCTGTACCGCTGTCCACCACACACTAGGGGCTACCAGAAGATATGCAGAAAAGTACAAACAATATCATTCGCGGTCCCACTTACACAGCTTATTAGGAGATGCTCTACACACAGTGGTATTCCCGACTCTCATACCGTCACCCAGACCTCATCTAACGATTCGGAATGAAGCTGCATCATTTCTGCCACCACGAGCCCCTGCCACCTGAGATCCCTTGGCCCTAGGTTGTAGTTCGGAATCGCAATTGCATAGCTCCCATCCAACCTCGTAAAGACCGCTACAGAGACGTCCCAGTCACAACACAGAGAACATCATCGGTATATTTAGTTGACTGTCACTCCACTATCTGTGTAAAGAATATTTGCAAATCCTTTTATTTTTCATATACCAAATATCTGCATTGTGTGCATTTTCTGTACTTATTTTCAGCATTCATTATTATTATTATTATTATTATTATTATTATTATTATTATTATTATTATTATTATTATCATTATGATTTTTATTATCATCATTATTATTGTTATTGTTATTATTATTAATATTATAATAATTATTATTATTATCATTATCATTATTATTCCCATGCTTGCTCGCCATTGCCTGCGTTAGCGCCAGGAACAGACGACTAAAGGTCGCATTCCCTCACTCTCTTCAACCCCAACGCACCAGACGTATGTACACCTATCAAAAACATTTTCCTGACATACACGAATTACACTGGCTTGTTTACCCTTCACTAAAAACCTGCAAGCACCGTCTCAAACACATCCTAAGATCATTATGGCTAAAGAGATGAGTTTAGCCGAATGGTGGTTACACTGTTCGTTTGTCGTTCTCAATAGTCCAGATTCAACTTTACATAAACTCTACTGGGATGTCCGTGAGCTGAATTTTGGTGTCCTCGGGGCCAGAGCGCAGGCGGGCTGTACCACTGGTCCATAGTGAGTAGGTGGGACCCTGAAGCTGTGGTTAACAGTTCCATAAGAATAGATTTTAGCCAGTCGTTAGTCGAGTGGTTGCATCATCCGCTTACCGTCCTCGATAGGCTGGGTTCACCCCTCGGGCGCTCAATAGTAAAATCATATGTATACATATATCTATTTCATCTTTTCATTATCCTTTGTCGCTGTCTCCCGCGTTAGCAAGGTAGCGCAAGGAAACAGACGAAAGAATGGCCGAACCCACCCAATACTCATGTATATACTTACATATCCTCACGCACACATATACATACCTATACATTTCAACGTATACATACATATACATACACAAACATATACATATGTACACATGTACATAATTCATACTTGCTACCTTTATTCATTCCGTCGCCACCCCGCCACACATGAAATGACTACCTCTTCCCCCCGCATGCACGCGAGGTAACGCTAGGAAAAGACAACAAAGGCCACATTTGTTCCCACTCAGTCTCTAGCTGTCATGTATAATGCACCGAAACCACAGCTCCCTTTCCACATCCAGGCCCCACAAAACTTTCCATGGTTTACCCCAGACGCTTTGCATTGACAGCACGTCGACCCCGGTATACCACATCGTTCCAATTCACTATTCCTTACATACCTTTCACCCTCCTGCATGTTCAGGCCCAGATCGCTCAAAATCTTTTTCACTCAATCTTTGCACCTCCAATTTGGTCTCCCACTTCTCCTCGTTCCCTCCACCTCTGACACATATATCCTCTTTGTCAATCTTACCTCACTCATTCTCTCCATGTTACCAAACCATTTCAAAACATCTTCTTCTGCTCTCTCAAGCACACTCCTTTTATTACCACACATCTTTCTTACCCTTTCATTACTTACTGAATCAAACCACCTCAAGCCACATATTGTCCTCAAACATCTCATTTCCAACACATCCACCCTCCTCCGCACAACTCTATCTATAGCCCACGCCTTGCAACCATATAGCATTGTTGGAACCACTATTCCTTCAAACATACCTATTTTTGCTTTCCGAGATGATGTTCTCGCCTTCCACACATTTTTCAACGCTCCCAGAACTTTCGCTCCTTCCCCCACCCTGTAAATCACTTCCGCTTCCATGGTTCTATCCACTGCCAAAACCACTCCCAGATATCTAAAACGCTTCACTTTCTCCAGTTTTTCTCCATTCAAACTTACCTCCCAGTTGACTTGTCCCTCAAACCTACTGTATCTAACAATCTTGCTCTTATTCACATTTACTCCCAGCTTTCTTCTTTCATACACTTTACCAAACTCGGTCACCAGCTTCTGCAGTTTCTCACCCGAGTGAGCCACCAACGCTGTATCATCAGCGAACAACAACAGACTCACTTCCCAAGTGCTCTCATCCACAACAGACCGCATACTTGCCCCTCTTTCCAAAACTTGCATTCACCTCCCTAACAACCCCATCCATAAACAAATTAAACCACCATGGAGACATCGCCCACCCCTGCCACAAACCAGCATTCACCGAGAACCAACCACTTTCCTCTCTTCCTCCCCGTACACATGGCTTACATCCTCGATAAAAACTTTTCACTGCTTCTAACAACTTGCCTCCCGCACCATATATTCTTAATACCTTCCACAGAGCATCTCCATCAACTCTATCATATGCTTTCTCCAGATCCATAAATACTGCATACTAATACATGTTTTTGTAAGTATTTATCACATACATTCTTCAAAAGAAACACCTGATCCACACATCCTCTACCACTTCTGAAACCAAACTTCTCTTCTCCAATCTGATGCTCTGTACATGCCTTCACCCTCTCAGTCAACACCCTCCCATATAATTTCCCAGGAATACTCACCAAACTTATACCTCTGTAATTTGAGCACTCACCTTTATATATCTTGCTTTGTCGCTGTCTCTCGCGCCTGCGAGGTAGCGCAAGGAAACAGACGAAAGAAATGGTCCAACCCACCCCCACACACATGCACACACACACACGTCCACACACGCAAACATACACACCCACACATCCCAACGTACACACATATATACACACACAGACACACACATATACACACATGCACACAATTCACACTGTCTGCCCCTACTCACCCCCATCGCCACCCCGCCACACACGGAATAACATCCCCTCCCCCCTCATGTGAGCGAGGCAGCGCGAGGAAAAGACAGCAAAGGCCCCATTCGCTCACACTCAGTCTCCAGCTATCATGCAATAATGCCCGAAACCACAGCTCCCTTTCCACATTTTTTTTTTTTATTTTGCTTTATCGCTGTCTCCCGTGTTTGCGAGGTAGTGCAAGGAAACAGACAAAAGAAATGGCCCAACCCACCCCCATACACATGTATTAACATACACGTCCACACTCGCAAATATACATACCCATACATCTCAATGTACACATATATATACACACAGACACATACATATATACACATGCACACAATTCACACTGTCTGCCTTTATTTATTCCCATCGCCACCTCGCCACACATGGAATAACATCCCCCTCCCCCCTCATGTGTGCGGGGTAGGGCTAGGAAAAGACAACAAAGGCCCCATTCGCTCACACTCAGTCTCGAGCTGTCATGGAATAATGCCCGAAACCACAGCTCCCTTTCCACATCCAGGCCCCACAGAATTTTCCATGGTTCACCCCAGACGCTTCTCATGCCCTGATTCAATCCACTGACAGCACGTCGACCCCGGTATACCACATCGATCCAATTCACTCCATTCCTTGCCCGCCTTTCACTCTCCTGCATGTTCAGGCCCCGATCACTCAAAATCGTTTTCACTCCATCTTTCCACCTCCAATTTGATCTCCCACTTCTCCTCGTTCCCTCCACCTCCGACATATATATCCTCTTGGTCAATCTTTCCTCACTCATTCTCTCCATGTGCCCAAACCATTTCAAAACACCTTCTTCTGCTCTCTCAACCACGCTCTTTTTATTTCCACACATCTCTCTTACCCTTACATTACTTACTCGATCAAACCACCTCACACCACACATTGTCCTCAAACATCTCATTTCCAGCACATCCACCCTCCTGCGCACAACTCTATCCATAGCCCACGCCTCGCAACCATACAACATAGTTGGAACCACTATTCCTTCAAACATACCCATTTTTGATTTCCGAGATAATGTTCTCGACTTCCACACATTCTTCAAGGCTCCCAGGATTGTCGCCCCCTCCCCCACCCTATGATTCACTTCCGCTTCCATGGTTCCATCCGCTGCCAGATCCACTCCCAGATATCTAAAACACTTTACTTCCTCCAGTTTTTCTCCATTCAAACTTACCTCCCAATTGACTTTACCCTCAACTCTACTGTACCTAATAACCTTGCTCTTATTCACATTTACTCTTAACTTTCTTCTTTCACACACTTTACCAAACTCAGTCACCAGCTTCTGCAGTTTCTCACATGAATCAGCCACCAGCGCTGTATCATTAGCGAACAACAACTGACTCACTTCCCAAGCTTTCTCATCCCCAACAGACTTCATACTTGCCCCTCTTTCCAAAACTCTTGCAATCACCTCCCTAACAACCCCATCCATAAACAAATTAAACAACCATGGAGACATCACACACCCCTGCCGCAAACCTACATTCACTGAGAACCAATCACTTTCCTCTCTTCCTATACGGACACATGCCTTACCTCCTCGATAAGAACTTTTCACTGCTTCTAACAACTTGCCTCCCACACCATATATTCTTAGTACCTTCCACAGAGCATCTCTATCAACTCTATCATATGGCTTCTCCAGATCTATAAATGCTACATACAAATCCATTTATATATATATATATATATATATATATATATATATATGTAGGAAGAGAGGAAAGTGATTGGTTCTCAGTGAATGTAGGTTTGCGGCAGGGGTGTGTGATGTCTCCATGGTTGTTTAATTTGTTTATGGATGGGGTTGTTAGGGAGGTAAATGCAAGAGTCTTGGAAAGAGGGGCAAGTATGAAGTCTGTTGGGGATGAGAGAGCTTGGGAAGTGAGTCAGTTGTTGTTCGCTGATGATACAGCGCTGGTGGCGGATTCATGTGAGAAACTGCAGAAGCTGGTGACGGAGTTTGGTAAAGTGTGTGGAAGAAGAAAGTTAAGAGTAAATGTGAATAAGAGCAAGGTTATTAGGTACAGTAGGGTTGAGGGTCAAGTCAATTGGGAGGTGAGTTTGAATGGAGAAAAACTGGAGGAAGTGAAGTGTTTTAGATATCTGGGAGTGGATCTGTCAGCGGATGGAACCATGGAAGCGGAAGTGGATCATAGGGTGGGGGAGGGGGCGAAAATTTTGGGAGCCTTGAAAAATGTGTGGAAGTCGAGAACATTATCTCGGAAAGCAAAAATGGGTATGTTTGAAGGAATAGTGGTTCCAACAATGTTGTATGGTTGCGAGGCGTGGGCTATGGATAGAGTTGTGCGCAGGAGGATGGATGTGCTGGAAATGAGATGTTTGAGGACAATGTGTGGTGTGAGGTGGTTTGATCGAGTAAGTAACGTAAGGGTAAGAGAGATGTGTGGAAATAAAAAGAGCGTGGTTGAGAGAGCAGAAGAGGGTGTTTTGAAATGGTTTGGGCACATGGAGAGAATGAGTGAGGAAAGATTGACCAAGAGGATATATGTGTCGGAGGTGGAGGGAACGAGGAGAAGAGGGAGACCAAATTGGAGGTGGAAAGATGGAGTGAAAAGGATTTTGTGTGATCGGGGCCTGAACATGCAGGAGGGTGAAAGGAGGGCAAGGAATAGAGTGAATTGGAGCGATGTGGTATACAGGGGTTGACGTGCTGTCAGTGGATTGAATCAAGGCATGTGAAGCGTCTGGGGTAAACCATGGAAAGCTGTGTAGGTATGTATATTTGCGTGTGTGGACGTATGTATATACATGTGTATGGGGGGGGGGCCATTTCTTTCGTCTGTTTCCTTGCGCTACCTCGCAAACGCGGGAGACAGCGACAAAGTATAATAAAAAAAAAAAAATAAAATATATATATATATATATATATATATATATATATATATATATATATATATATATATATATATATATATACATACGTATATATATTTTCTTTTTTCAAACTGGTAGTCCCTGTGACCGTCATTTTTCAGCACACAACTCCACAAGCTGCTCACCATTTCCATTCATAACATTAAATACCCCTTGCTCACTGATTATATCCTCAACACCTTCGCATTTAAATCACCCACCACTAGTACCCGATCTATTACATCAACACTGCTGACACACTCACTGAACTGCTCCCAAAACACTTGCCTCTCATGATCTTTCTTCTCATGACTATGTGCATAAGCACCAATAATCGCCAGTCTCTCGCCATCCACTTTCGTTACACCTACATTAATCTAGAATCTACTTCCTCCTACTCCATCACACACTCCCACAACTTCTGTTTCGGGGGCAGTGCTACTCATTCCTTAGCTCTTGTCCTCTCACCAACTTCTGACTTTACTCCTAAGACATTTCCAAACCATTTATCCCCTTTACCCTTGAGCTTTGTTTCGCTCAGAGCCAGAACATCTAGTTTTTTTTCCTCAAATATACTACCTATCTCCTTGCATCTCATCTTGGTTACATCCATGAAGGCACCCAAATCTGAGCACGCCTTGCTTGGTTCATTCTTCTTTTCCTTCTTTTATAAACTGAAATGCAAGAAGGGGGAGGGGGGGGGGGTTATCTCTGACATGGACCTGCTGCCTCCTTGATGGTAGATTATGATATATACTTGTGTCGGTGTTTGTGTATTACGGTGGATCTAATACGGGGATAGATTTCTAGACATTCATCAGACGAGGACTTTTATATATTTTAAGAAACCTTTTTTATGTGTTGGGTATCGTGGGTCACATAATAAGAGAGTATGTCTAGACTAGATACATCATACATACTGGACACTAAAGGTTTTACTGTTAGACACATTGCTTAAGTTATAAACTCTGTTTGAAGTATACGGTAAAGTATTAACAGTACAGCAGATTCTTTCAGCGTTATACGAGAGTATGTTATTACTTCATGTCTCTGGTATGGACCTATAGCCTGCTGATGATAGATCATAGAGGCAAATAAAGCTCAGTTTCCACTCAGGGGATATAGTGGCCCATGATATTAAATCAGCGGGTTACGTAACGCTCGGTTCCCACCCAGTGCTCTACTGATTAAAGATAATGAAGTCAAGGTTGCACAGATTGCCTGATAAGAAGAGTGCCTGATATGCTTTACATGTGCTCATGATGATTATGTCAAAGTTGTAGAGATAACTTCATAATATACCGGTGATGTTGATTGCATCGCAAAGAAGAGGAAACAAAAGGGATGGTGTTACCGGGCTCCGCCTGCTCGTGGTTATGCTGCAAGTGAAAGGTCACCCGCGGAGAGTTGGAATCAACAACATATAATCTCGTCGAGGAACTTCACACTCCAAAGTTACTGATTATACCGGGGCTCTGAAGGTGCAGACACTTCTGAAGAAGGGGTCCTGCGGTGTCATGATAATACCAGTGGGATTATAGCGCCTGCTGGTGCAGCAGACCCACAAGTGGGAATGTAATGCCTGCTGGTGCAGCAGACCTACTGATTATCATATTCTTCTCTTTATTGTTGTTTCCTTGTTAGTTCTAGTATGAGCGAGAGGATGACATTGATGGCAGATGTAGTATGACAGTGTGAGAACAATGTATCATCTTCCTCACTGTCGTCTGCGTCCCTACTTAGTCTCCTCCACCTCCTTCCTGGGTTGTTTCTCTCTCCATATATCTGGTCTCCATTTCTTTCTCCCTTACTTTTGAATCACTTTGTTTTTATTCTTTCTCAGCTTCTACGTCCAGATCTTCTCTATTTTTCTTCATTTCCTGTATATGCCGTTCATCATTCATTCACCTTCCCCAACTCGTCCTACAGGTGTAATGCAGAGATATCGTTGTGATGTGGTGGGATGGTGCTGTGGCAGGCTGGTGCTGTTGGCAGGTATTGCTTTGGGTAGATTTTGCTGTAGTATTCAGCATCCTTACAGGACACCGGCAGTTTACAAGGATGCCCTTTAGACTAAGGTCATCGCCCATAATATTTTCAAGGCTCATGACAATGTTTCTCAGGAACGTGATAAGACAGATCCTCGTGGTTAACCTTGATGATATTATGATCATTAGTAAGGGCGTCTCCACTCACATGAGAAACTTAGAGGAAGAAGTTACAGTTGGAGAATCTACAAATTAGATTATCAAAATATAAGATTTAAACGACTAGAACGAATCATTTAGGGCAAGTAGTGGATGAGAGAGGAGTTTCCCCAGATAATGGGAAGATTATTAAGCTGTACCTCATTTTTTCCCACACCGCGGAATGCTGATGAGGTTCGATCATTTGTGGAATTACCTGGATTCTACCTATGCTTTGTGAAAAGTTTTAGTACCATCGCCTCACCTGTAACAGAACTAAGAAGGATGGATGTTACTTTCCACTTTGGGGGAGCGCAGTAACAAGCCATTGGCACATTAAGGCAAGTGCTCGTTTCTGCACTTACCTTAATATTTCCTGATTTTTAGCAACTATTCCTTTTAGTCACTGATGCTAGTGCAAAAGCGGTTGGAGCAGCCCCAATGCCGAAAATTGTGGGACAACTACATCCTATAGCTTGCGGCAGCAAAACGGCGAACAAAGCAGAGAAAAATTTCACGGTTACAGAGCAAGACGCATTAGCTACAGTTTGGGCACTGAAGCATTTTAAGGATATCATCTGCCGTTACCCAGTTCATGTGTTTACTGATCACCAATCAGTACCAGGGTTATTCTGTAATCTAAGTTCCAAAGGAAAGTTTGCTAGATGGTCCATAACTATACAGAATTTTAGTCCAGCTATAGAGTACATAGGAGGAAAACAAAACATTGTAGCAGATGCGTTGTCATGGAATGTAGCCCCGGTAGCTGAGTCTCCTGCCCTAGATATAGAGGAGGAGGAACACATTGACCCAGTTTCGTCACAGGTGATGAAGTACTTACGTAAAGAAACTCCTAACCTGAAAATCAAACCCCTGAACCAATTAGGGAATTTCTCTTTTAAGACGAAATACTGTATAGGATAGTGACACTAGGAGCGCCTGCTCGCACAGTTCTACTACAATGAGTTATATCAAGCAGCTTAGTACCCGAGTTGTGAGTCATGCATGATTCATGATATACCTCGAGCTGCTCATCCGGGTGAAGACAGATGCATTAAGAAGATTCGGTTAAAGTAATTTTGACCTTAGACAGCAAAACAAATTGCACAGTACGTAGACAGAAGCTCCGCATGCAGTCAGCATTAAGGTAACGTGATGGTGCCTGATCCAATGTTGCTGTACCCCGAGGTCAAGGACCATGGGAGAGACTTTCTATGGACACACTGTCAGGAATGTCTCACACTCGTCAAAGTTATAGATACTTAGATCACCACAATGCGTCATAAGTTTTGATTACAGATATTGAGGGAGAATATAGACAGAAACTCATGATTACAGTTATGTGCAAAGTATAACATAGGGAAAACTAACAGTTTTGAATTTAATCTTGAGTATTTCGTCCACTGATCAGTTTTCACACACACACACACACACACACACACACACATATATATATATATATATATATATATATATATATATATATATATATATATATATATATATATATATATATATATATATATAAAGAAATGAGTAAAATTCCGTAATTAAAGGTACATTTTGCTTACCTTGTCCTACATATACTGCCACAGCATGATATGGTTGGTTATCTCGATATCAATGTCCAAGTAAGCTTTAAGTTTGGCCATACTCAAAAGAATTATCCCACTCTTCCTCAAATGCCCACACAACATGTAAAGATGAATCTTACTGGAAATTTGAGCATAACATCCTTGCATTCTAGAATATGGTGACTGCTGTTGTACCTGTTTCCAGCGCAGAACATTTATAGCAAACTTCTGAATTGTCTCAGTTCCTATATTTCTTTTTTCTTCTTGTAATGTATCACTTAAAATTCAAGTACACTATTCACAGTCAGTTGATCTACTTCCTACATAATCTAGCATTTGTTATTGGTAGATATATGGGATAACAATGAGTGTTGAGTAATGCTCAGCTTATCACGATGATTCACGTTGAGAAATGAGGAAAAATTGTGTTAACCTGATTTGTTATCACTACTGACTACAACACATCATCACAATCATCAGCCCACAACGAATAATTGTAAACACATTTCTTTCTTTAATAATTCTTTTTTTCTACTACAGCAACCGAAATAGAACGGGCAAAAACAATTCATGATATTGAGCATCTTGAATGAGATTATTGAGAAGAGAGAGAGAGAGAGAGAGAGAGAGAGAGAGAGAGAGAGAGAGAGAGAGAGAGAGAGAGAGAGAGAGAGAGAGAGAGAGAGAGAGAGAGAGAGAGAGAGAGAGAGATAAGATAGAAAGCCTTTGGTGGCTACAGAACTGTGTCTGAAAAAAGTTAAGAATGAATAAGCGAGATGAAAGGTGGAAATGAAGCCTAAAGCTTTGCTACGCTGGATGAGGGAAGGAGGCGTAATTATACTGAAGAGTCTGTCTGTCTCTGGACGCCATGCGTCTTGAAATTTATCTTCTTTCATCTTTAAAATGTTTTTTCTCTGGTTATTACACGGAGTTAGAACTAATGTTTGTGTGATGATCAAGCAGTTGACCGTTTGTGTATGGAAATGAAGATTCGTTTCATGATATATTTCCTTGGTCCTGCTGTATTCTGATTGAGGGTGATGGAATGAATAACATTATAAGGTTTTATCTGAGGTGTGAGGACAGACTGAGCTGTTCATGCGTAGGAGCGTCCAAGTAGTAATTCAGAAGTTAGTTGCTGAGGTCGATACACCGGAATCTTTTTCTCCTATCAAGCTTTGAAAGATTATGATTCTCAAGGATCGTCAGCTCAGGCTCGTAATGAAACCGAACTACGCATGTGTGCGGTCTTTCTTGGGTATAGTCTACGCCCCAGTGTCATATAACAAATTATGTAAAATCATAATGGCTTTTAATCGAGTCTGTCCCTAAATGGTAAGGCTCCGTTGTGGGACATTTATGTGGCTGTGACTAGGCTGGGAGTCGGGCTGGACGTGCAAGTTGTAACAGTTGTTACAACCCTGGAAGTGTCTGCCCAGGTAACGTGAGAGCAGGGACGTGCCCAGCGGGCAGCTGCTGTTGGTATCAGGTAGTCATTCATTATCAGTAGTAGCCAGCGAGGCACTCTGCCTCCATGTTAGTCAGACCTCCACTATCTTACTGATAGTTTATCGTGGGTATTTACAAGCCAGAGGACTAAATGTAGTCACTAAATCACCTACAACTAGACTTTCTTTCCTTCAACAAATCTGTCTAATAGCAAAGTCTAAAAAACATGAAGAAAGAAAATGGATTAAGTTTTAACAGATGCTGATTCATAAATGTTCCTAATCTGAATACTAAAGCGATTATTTGGCAGCAAGTTTCAAGGCTAAAGTGATGGAAGACCTTGTCCTGATTATCTGGCACGTTTATCTGGTAAGAAACGAAAACAGACGATACCAGGGTTTTTTCCCAAGAAAGTGTACTTAAGATAACATTAATATTATTCGTTTAAGTAGAGATGATCTGATGTATTGCCACATGAACCACTGTGGTTTAAGAACTGGAGGTGTGCCTGATATGAATACGTACTCTTCATAGTAAAGGGTTTAAAATCAAGAAAATATAATCAGTTTAGAGAGAGAGTGATAAAGTTGCCTGCTTGACTGTACTGTCATTGGTGGGGGAGGTATTGTAGCGGTATCAGTGGTGAGGGACGTGTGGTGACCGCATCAGTGGTGGGGATGTATGCTGACCGTAACGGTGGGGCAAGTGGGTGTGGTGACCATACTAATGGTGGGGGAGGTATGGTGACCGTTGTGGTGACCCACCCAGTGAGGAGAGGGGGTATGTTATCCCTACCAATAGGCTTACTGGATGTGATGGTTGTACCTCTGGAGGAATGAAATGTGGTGACTGTACCAGAGGTGAGGTGGGGTGGTGACTGTACCAGAGGTGAGGTGGGGTGGTGACTGTACCAGGGGTGAGGTGGGGTGGTGACTGTACCAGAGGTGAGGTGGGGTGGTGACTGTACCAGTGGTGAGGTGGGGTGGTGATTGTACCAGTGGTGAGGTGGGGTGGTGACTGTACCAGAGGTGAGGTTGGGTGGTGACTGTACCAGAGGTGAGGTGGGGTGGTGACTGTACCAGGGGTGAGGTGGGGTGGTGACTGTACCAGAGGTGAGGTGGGGTGGTGACTGTACCAGGGTGAGGTGGGGTGGTGACTGTACCAGTGGTGAGGTGGGGTGGTGACTGTACCAGGGGTGAGGTGGGGTGGTGACTGTACCAGAGGTGAGGTGGGGTGGTGACTGTACCAGTGGTGAGGTGGGGTGGTGACTGTACCAGTGGTGAGGTGGGGTGGTGACTGTACCAGAGGTGAGGTGGGGTGGTGACTGTACCAGTGGTGAGGTGGGGTGGTGACTGTACCAGAGGTGAGGTGGGGGTGGTGACTGTACCAGTGGTGAGGTGGGGTGGTGACTGTACCAGTGGTGAGGTGGGGGTGGTGACTGTACCAGAGGTGAGGTGGGGTGGTGACTGTACCAGAGGTGAGGTGGGGTGGTGACTGTACCAGTGGTGAGGTGGGGTGGTGACTGTACCAGAGGTGAGGTGGGGTGGTGACTGTACCAGTGGTGAGGTGGGGTGGTGACTGTACCAGTGGTGAGGTGGGGTGGTGACTGTACCAGAGGTGAGGTGGGGTGGTGACTGTACCAGTGGTGAGGTGGGGTGGTGACTGTACCAGTGGTGAGGTGGGGTGGTGACTGTACCAGAGGTGAGGTGGGGTGGTGACTGTACCAGTGGTGAGGTGGGGTGGTGACTGTACCAGAGGTGAGGTGGG
Organism: Panulirus ornatus; assembly: GCF_036320965.1. Lineage (NCBI taxonomy): Eukaryota > Metazoa > Arthropoda > Malacostraca > Decapoda > Palinuridae > Panulirus > Panulirus ornatus. The sequence goes on along the minus strand of NC_092225.1, from coordinate 105,042,181 downwards.
TGGTGACGTACCAGAGGTGAGGTGGGGTGGTGATTGTACCAGAGGTGAGGTGGGGTGGTGACTGTACCAGTGGTGAGGTGGGGTGGTGACTAGTACCAGTGGTGAGGTGGGGTGGTGACTGTACCAGTGGTGAGGTGGGGTGGTGACTGTACCAGTGGTGAGGTGGGGTGGTGACTGTACCAGTGGTGAGGTGGGGTGGCGACTGTACCAGAGGTGAGGTGGGGTGGTGATTGTACCAGAGGTGAGGTGGGGTGGTGACTGTACCAGTGGTGAGGTGGGGTGGTGACTGTACCAGTGGTGAGGTGGGGTGGTGACTGTACCAGTGGTGAGGTGGGGTGGTGACTGTACCAGTGGTGAGGTGGGGTGGTGACTGTACCAGTGGTGAGGTGGTGACTGTACCAGTAGGGGAAGGGGGTGTGGTGCACATGCCAGCTGAGAGAGGATGATCATGTTATGACACCATGCAGTTGCCACAGCCAACGTACTGTTGATACAATCATCAACTTTGTATCGTTATCAAACTTGCCCGTCGCAGCGGCCTGCCACCACCGATGATAACAACTCCCGTGGTGTAGCGGTTAGCGTTCCTGACTGCGATATCTACGGGCCGCCCAGGGTCGAGTGCATAGATTCGAACTCTGGTTGCGGCAGTCGGTCCACAGTCAACCCAGCTGTTCATCCACCCTCAAAGGTTGGTCGATAAAGTAGGTACCTGGCGCATGCTAGGATATATATGTACACACACACACACACACACACACACACACACACAAACACACACACACACACACACACATATGGTGTGGTAGAGGATGTGTGGATCAGGTGTTTGCTTTGAAGAATGTATGTGAGAAATACTTAGAAAAGCAAATGGATTTGTATGTAGCATTTATGGATCTGGAGAAGGCATATGATAGAGTTGATAGAGATGCTCTGTGGAAGGTATTAAGAATATATGGTGTGGGAGGCAAGTTGTTAGAAGCAGTGAAAAGTTTTTATCGAGGATGTAAGGCATGTGTACGTGTAGGAAGAGAGGAAAGTGATTGGTTCTCAGTGAATGTAGGTTTGCGGCAGGGGTGTGTGATGTCTCCATGGTTGTTTAATTTGTTTATGGATGGGGTTGTAAGGGAGGTAAATGCAAGAGTCCTGGAAAGAGGGGCAAGTATGAAGTCTGTTGGGGATGAGAGAGCTTGGGAAGTGAGTCAGTTGTTGTTCGCTGATGATACAGCGCTGGTGGCTGATTCATGTGAGAAACTGCAGAAGCTGGTGACTGAGTTTGGTAAAGTGTGTGGAAGAAGAAAGTTGAGAGTAAATGTGAATAAGAGCAAGGTTATTAGGTACAGTAGGGGTGAGGGTCAAGTCAATTGGGAGGTGAGTTTGAATGGAGAAAAACTGGAGGAAGTGAAGTGTTTTAGATATCTGGGAGTGGATCTGTCAGCGGATGGAACCATGGAAGCGGAAGTGGATCATAGGGTGGGGGAGGGGGCGAAAATTTTGGGAGCCTTGAAAAATGTGTGGAAGTCGAGAACATTATCTCGGAAAGCGAAAATGGGTATGTTTGAGGGAATAGTGGTTCCAACAATGTTGTATGGTTGCGAGGCGTGGGCTATGGATAGAGATGTGCGCAGGAGGATGGATGTGCTGGAAATGAGATGTTTGAGGACAATGTGTGGTGTGAGGTGGTTTGATCGAGTAAGTAACGTAAGGGTAAGAGAGATGTGTGGAAATAAAAAGAGCGTGGTTGAGAGAGCAGAAGAGGGTGTTTTGAAATGGTTTGGGCACATGGAGAGAATGAGTGAGGAGAGATTGACCAAGAGGATATATGTGTCGGAGGTGGAGGGAACGAGGAGAAGAGGGAGACCAAATTGGAGGTGGAAAGATGGAGTGAAAAAGATTTTGTGTGATCGGGGCCTGAACATGCAGGAGGGTGAAAGGAGGGCAAGGAATAGAGTGAATTGGAGTCATGTGGTATACAGGGGTTGACGTGCTGTCAGTGGATTGAATCAAGGCATGTGAAGCGTCTGGGGTAAACCATGGAAAGCTTTGTAGGTATGTATATTTGCGTGTGTGGACGTGTGTATGTACATGTGTATGGGGGGGGGGGGGTTGGGCCATTTCTTTCGTCTGTTTCCTTGCGCTACCTCGCAAACGCGGGAGACAGCGACAAAGTATAAAAAAAAAAAAAAAAAAAAAAAAAAAAAAAAAAAAAATATATATATATATATATATATATGTCTATGTTTGAAGGAATAGTGGTTCCAACAATGTTGTATGGTTGTGAGGCGTGGGCTATGGATAGAGCTGTGCGCAGGAGGATGGATATGCTAGAAATGAGATGTTTAAGGACAATATGTGGTGTGAGGTGGTTTAATCGAGTAAGTAACGTAAGGGTAAGAGAGGTGTGTGGAAATAAAAAGAGCGTGGTTGAGAGAGCAGAAGAGGGTGTTTTGAAATGGTTTGGGCACATGGAGAGAATGAGTGAGGAAAGATTGACCAAGAGGATATATGTGTCGGAGGTGGTGGGAACGAGGAGAAGTGGGAGACCAAATTGGAGGTGGAAAGATGGAGTGAAAAAGATTTTGAGTGATCGGGGCCTGAACATGCAGGCGGGCAAGGAATAGAGTGAATTGGATCGATGTGGTATACCGGGGTCGACGTGCTGTCAATGGATTGAATCAGGGCATGTGAAGCGTCTGGGGTAAACCATGGAAAGTTGTGTGGGGCCTGGATGTGGAAAGGGAGCTGTGGTTTCGGGCATTATTGCATGACAGCTAGAGACTGAGTGTGAACGAATGGGGCCTTTGTTGTCTTTTCCTAGCGCTACCTCGCGCACATGAGGGGGGAGGGGGATGTTATTCCATGTGTGGCGAGGTGGCGATGGCAATGAATAAAGGCAGTGTGAATTGTGTGCATGTGTATATATGTAGGTGTCTGTGTGTGTATATATGTGTGTACATTGAGATGTATGGGTATGTATATTTGTGTGTGTGGACGTGTATGTATATACATGTGTATGGGGGTGGGTTGGGCCATTTCTTTCGTCTGTTTCCTTGCGCTACCTCGCAAACGCGGGAAACAGCGACAAAGCAAAATAGATAAATAAATAGATAAATAAATATATATATATATATATATATATATATATATATATATATATATATATATATATATATATATATATATATATATATACATACATTAAATAACCTTACCAACCAGTCAACAATACAGTCACCCCCTTTTTTAATAAATTCCATTGCAATACCATCCAAACCTGCTGCCTTGCCGGCTTTCATCTTCCGCAAAGCTTTCACTACCTCTTCTCTGTTTACCAAATCATTTTCCCTAACCCTCTCACTTTGCACACCACCTCGACCAAAACACCCTATATCTGCCACTCTATCATCAAACACATTCAACAAACCTTCAAAATACTCACTCCATCTCCTCACATCACCACTACTTGTTATCACCTCCCCATTTGCGCCCTTCACTGAAGTTCCCATTTGCTCCCTTGTCTTACGCACTTTATTTACCTCCTTCCAGAACATCTTTTTATTCTCCCTAAATTTAATGATACTCTCTCACCCCAACTCTCATTTGCCCTTTTTTTCACCTCTTGCACCTTTCTCTTGACCTCCTGTCTCTTTCTTTTATACATCTCCCACTCAATTGCATTTTTTCCCTGCAAAAATCGTCGAAATGCCTCTCTCTTCTCTTTCACTAATACTCTTACTTCTTCATCCCACCACTCACTACCCTTTCTAATCAACCCACCTCCCACTCTTCTCATGCCACAAGCATCTTTTGCGCAATCCATCACTGATTCCCTAAATACATCCCATTCCTCCCCCACTCCCCTTACTTCCATTGTTCTCACCTTTTTCCATTCTGTACTCAGTCTCTCCTGGTACTTCCTCACACAGGTCTCCTTCTCAAGCTCACTTACTCTCACCACCCTCTTCACCCCAACATTCACTCTTCTTTTCTGAAAACCCATACAAATCTTCACCTTAGCCTCCACAAGATAATGATCAGACATCCCTCCAGTTGCACCTCTCAGCACATTAACATCCAAAAGTCTCTCTTTCGCGCGCCTGTCAATTAACACGTAATCTAATAACGCTCTCTGGCCATCTCTCCTACTTACATAAGTATACTTATGTATATCTCGCTTTTTAAACCAGGTATTCCCAATCATCAGTCCTTTTTCAGCACATAAATCTACAAGCTCTTCACCATTTCCATTTACAACACTGAACACCCCATGTATACCAATTATTCCCTCAACTGCCACATTACTCACCTTTGCATTCAAATCACCCATCACTATGACGCGGTCTCGTGCATCAAAACCACTAACACACTCATTCAGCTGCTCCCAAAACACTTGCCTCTCTTGATCTTTCTTCTCATGCCCAGGTGCATATGCACCAATAATCACCCACCTCTCTCCATCAACTTTCAGTTTTACCCATATTAATCGAGAATTTACTTTCTTACACTCTATCACATACTCCCACAACTCCTGTTTCAGGAGTATTGCTACTCCTTCCCTTGCTCTTGTCCTCTCACTAACCCCTGACTTTACTCCCCAGACATTCCCAAACCACTCTTCCCCTTTACCCTTGAGCTTCGTTTTTACTCAGAGCCAAAACATCCAGGTTCCTTTCCTCAAACATACTACCTATCTCTCCTTTTTTCACATCTTGGTTACATCCACACACATTTAGGCACCCCACTCTGAGCCTTCGAGGAGGATGAGCACTCCCCGCGTGACTCCTTCTTCTGTTTCCCATTTTAGAAAGTTAATACAAGGAGGGGAGGATTTCTGGCCCCCCGCTCCCTATATATATATATATATATATATATAGCGTTAATGGTATGGCCTTAATTAGGGCAAGGAAAAAACAAAATTACCATAGCAGATATTCGACTGCCGCTGTTTGTGAACATGAGCTTGGCTACCTTGTGCGGTGACGTCACTCATGTGGTCTTATATAACAAGTGTTTTCACTACGTTCCACAGATTCGCCAGGAATGAAAAGGAGAAACCGTCATAAATGGATATGTTGCTAAGATGAAGGATATCCCGGCGACATATCATAAGCGGAAGTGAGATAATGCACGAGAAGACTAGCAGGATCCTGAACCAAACACTGACACCACGAGACTTGATCATTATAATACATCATACGAGCAAAGAAGTAGGGAACATAGCCAAAAATAGCAGAATGTATTAACAGAAGAACCACACAAGGTAAATCATCCTTGGTCAGTCTATGTCGATTAATATGTCACCTTTAGGAGGGACAGAAATTACATATGGTGAGAGAGATGATCCTCCCCATCCTGACCCGCTCCTCACTGCCACATCCACCACAGGCAACGCTACACGATATAGCCCCACGAGTCTTCAATAACAAAGAGTGACTACATCAAAACACTCAGGAATCATATCAACGATTGATACTAACGTAACTGGTGTATGTCCAACGAAGTTGATATTAAACGTAACTGCTGCTTGCTCAACGAAAGCAGCATAAAATTTATGGAATAGATTGAAAGACAACCGAGACACAAACTGTCCGCGCAGTGCACATATGGGACACACGTTGGTGTGGTTGACGGGAGGGAGGAGGTGTGGTGAGCGTACCAGTCCTCGGTCGAACCGGCGCACCGTCACACCACACTGTCCACGGGTACAGTGAGGGGTGCATCACCGGAGTGCGGTAGCTTGGTGCACCACAGTACGCCAGGCGAAGCAAGACAACGTGTCATTGCCCCAGCGATACAACCACACACCTCAGAACAACTTCCACCCTGAGGCGCTAACACATCAAATGAATTTATTCTTACTAGACAAAAGCACAAACGTTATACTAGACAGAGGCATAAAAGTTATACTAGACAGAAGCACAAACGTTGTACTAGACAGAAGCACAAACATTATACTAGACAGAAGCACAAACGTTATACTAGACAGAGGCACAAACGTTGTACAAGACAGAAGCACAAACGTTATACTAGACAGGCACAAACGTTGTACTAGACAGAAGCACAAACGTTATACTAGACAGAAGCACAAACGTTGTACTAGACAGAAGCACAAACATTATACTAGACAGAAGCACAAACGTTATACTAGACAGAGGCACAAACGTTGTACTAGACAGAAGCACAAACGTTATACTAGACAGGCACAAACGTTGTACTAGACAGAAGCACAAACGTTATACTAGACAGAAGCACAAACGTTATACTAGACAGAAGCACAAACGTTATACTAGACAGAAGCACAAACGTTGTACTAGACAGAAGCACAGACGTTATGCTAGACAGAGGCACAAACGTTATACTAGACAGAGGCACAAACGCACCTAGGGCTCAGTACATCCACAGACTCAACCTCCTGGTGGCCCCCGGGGGTACATCTAGAGGAGGACGGCACGACGCTTGGGTATGATACCCCCGCTTTGAACTGGCACTTAAGGTTTAGTCGAAGGCCAAGATATCATAGTCAAGGGTCGTATGGTCATGTTCAAAGGTTTTAAGCACCAACTGCATCACTGTTAGAGTCAGTGATCATCTCACGGTGCTACACACACACACACCCACACCCACCCACCCACCCACACACACACACACACACACACACACCTTCCTACTCTATATAGAATAACGAAGTCGAGAACACATTGTTTCCCTAAAGTGTTCCTTGTTGACTACTGTGAGTCCCCAGGCATGTCCTCAGCCATGTTCTGTGCATCAGTCAAGTTCTGCATATCAATCATGTTCTGTGTATCAGTCATGCTCTGTGCATCAGTCATGTTCTGTGCATCAGTCATGTTCTGTGCATCAGTCATGCTCTGGATGATTACCACTCCTTGGATGATGGATGATGTCTACTTATTGGTTGACGACCACTCCTGGGATGATGATCACATATTGGTTCATGACCACTCTCTGGGATGATGATCACATTTTGGGTGATGACCACTATATGGATGATGGCCACCCCCTGGATGATGACCATTCCCTGGATGATGGCCGCTCCCTGAATGATGGCCACTCCCTGGATGATGGCCACTCCCTGGATGATGACCACTCCCTGGATGATGGTCACTCTCTCGATGATGACCACTCCCTAGATGATGACCACTACCTAGATAATGACCACTCCCTGGATGATGGTCACTCTCTGGATTATGACCACTCCCTGGATAATGACCACTCCCTGGATGATGGCCACTCCCTGGATGATGACCACTCCCTGAATGATGGTCACTCTCTGGATGATGACCACTCCCTGAATGATGGCCACTCCCTGGATAATGACCACTCCATGGATGATGACCACTCCCTGGATGATGGTCACTCTCTGGATGATGACCACTCCCTGGATGATGACCACTCCCTGAATGATGGTCACTCTCTGGATGATGACCACTCCCTGGATGATGACCACTACCTAGATAATGACCACTCCCTGGATGATGGCCACTCCCTAGATGATGACCACGCCCTAGATAATGACCACTCCTTGGATGATGGCCACTCTCTGGATGATGACCACTCCCTTGATGATGGCCACTCTCTAGATGATGGCCACTCTATGGATGATGGCCACTCTATGGATGATGGCCACTCCCTGGATGATGACCACTCCCTGGATGATGACCACTCCCTGGATAATGACCACTCCCTAGATAGTGACCACTCCCTGGATGATGGCCACTCTCCATATGATGACCACTCCCTGGATGATGGATAACCATTCCCTGGATGATGACCACTCCCTGGTTGATGACTCTTCTATACATGTAGGATATTGTAAGACATCGAAATTCGCTAAACGTGCTAAGTTGGGAAGTAAATCTATAAACAGAAATTGGACGTCTACAACTTTAAACTGACAGAGACAAACTGCTGTACTGGATTTACAGGCGGCAAATGAACAATGATATTGATAAGTGCAAAGTTTTACATATCGGCATCAAAAACGGATGGCAAGCTACAGTATGAATCTTATTGAACTACAAAAGGTAAATGAGAAGAAAGACTCGGGAGTAATAATCTCTGGTCATCTAAAAGCCAAGTAAGCAGTGCACAGAAGCACTGGGTCTCTCGGTTAAGTTATCGAATCTAAGTCCGCGGAAATCATCTTCGGCTCTATGCTAATCACTGGTCTCCAGCTGGAACAAGGTGTTCAGTTTTAGTCATCCTGCTTGAAAAAGATATGTTTAGAATGGAGTACAGGATGATTCCCGGAATGAGAAGCAAATCTTATGAAAGCCGACGAAAGGACTTAAGTCTATCTAACTTAAAAAAGAGAAGGTCAAGAGGTATTCAGAATTATTACACGCTTCGAAAATCTTAATCGAAGGATTAACTTCAAAATAGTTTCGTCAGATTTCACTTATAGTAATTGCTACAAATTCATGGGCAGACGGTTCACATGTAAGGAAATGCGATTATGAATAAATGATAACCTAAGGGCCAGAGAGAGAACCACAGTGGAGACGCTTGGCGTCGCTCGAGAAAATTTGGTAAACAAAGCAGGACGAGTAAGGGGAGGACAGAGGATTCATGTTACCTTTATAGATATGTTCAGGGATATTTGAGTCCTACTAGAATTAGAGGAATTGCACAATATACTATATATGAGTTTAAGATGAACGGTGAAATTTTCAATAAGGATCTCGAGATTGTATATAAACCTAAGGTAGATGGTGTAATTATTACAGGCCAGAATGTGGAGGGGTACAGGAGACACGCTGAGTGGTATGACGTAACTAAGATACTAGATACTAGTTTCATTGAAGTTATATGTAAATACCACATTTGAAGGGAAATTATATCTTATACGTAAGAAATAGGAATCTCTTTAGATGAGGGCATCGAGGTAGAGGCTAGTGTTTTATGGAACTGTTTATTTTGAGGGTCACCTCCAATGCTGTTTGACTCCAAGTGATTATAGGATGGAATTAAGTGATATCGTTTAAATTGCTATTAATGAAGGGGAGGTTATATAGATATCATAGAAAAGTGCTGTAATAAATGTTATCCGAAAGATGCCTAGTTATTATCCGGGGTTCACACTAACTGATTCCCCATTACAGGGCTATCGAATTTTAGTCCAGGTGAATTATCTTTACTTTTTACCAATCACTGGTGTCACCAGCTTGAACATCACGTTCAGTTTTGGTAAACCTACTATAAAATGGATAGAATGGAAAGAGGAAGGGGCAAACTCTGCATGATTTCCGGACTGAGAAACAAATCATATGAGACATGACGAAAGGACTTAAATCTGTTCAATTTAGGAAAGAGAAGGTTAAGAGGTATTTAGAATTATTACTGGACTTAGAATCTTACTCGAAGCAGCAGTTTTAAATGTTTTGTCTGATTCCACTCATATCAATTGTTACAGACTTGTGGGCAAACGAAGGACCTCGAATGAGGTGAAGTACTTTTCGCCAAAGTACTTTTACTAACATATATAGATGTACTAGTGCTGAAACATTTATGGGTCAAATGTCATCCTGTCCCTACTATAGAGATAGGACAATGATGTCATGTAATAATCAAGGTGGAATATGTAGTCCATGATATTGATAGCTTAAGGTTGAGGTATCCCTGTCCCTCACTTTAAAAAGCACTCATGATCTTGCCTGCTGTACTAAGTATATAGTTAATGCGAAAACAAATCAAGGCATTAATGCAATATCACATCAGGCTATAAATCATAGCATTCGCTGCTCTACAAAGGAGATCTTTATGTAGACAATGAAAAAAGGAGTTGATGATACTCGTGATATGAATATTTGCTCATTTTCAATGCATTTATATAAAAGTCTGGCAAATTCTTCGTTTTCTCTACTGCCAGTTGTTTCAATGAAAACCTCCATCGCCCTAACCTACGTAAATTGTCTTTTCCTGTTTGTGAATAAGTTTATATTGGTGATATGCAATGCCAGTGAACATATCTAAATATTGTACCCGGTGTAATGCATAAGTATATGCAAACAATTATATCTAACGTGGTGTTGTCAATTAAAGAGTAAATGATAACAGAGAGACTGTACAAAAATGCTAATGAGCGAAACATATATGGAATGATTTCATGACTAAAAACTAATATCAAAGGGCTGAGCACAGTTACTAGCATAAATGTAAAAGAAATAAAAATTAGTTACAAGCATATCAGTATCATTAACACTTAATTCATTATATAGAATTTTCTCCGTTTCTTAAAAAACATCTTTAGATTGACATTGATTGACTAATTATGGATCATTCCGTAAAACTATTCCGGTGTACATGGACTCTTTCATAATGAACTGCACCAGATATAACAAACATGGTTAAGCACAAGCGCTTGTTCCAGGATTAGGTGAGGGGGAAAGGGGGAGGGAGGATGTCAAGATAAAGATAAAAAGCCCTAAACAAGAGTGTTATGTGAAAATACATTGTGATATTTTTGAGTTTTTAGATGTTAGATTTGATTACCAGTATGAGTCAGGTCATCATAAAACTAATTACACAGTTGTAGTGAAATATGCTTTTTATGAGGCCGGTGACCATTTTGCCATGATAACATCATTTGATATTTCATTGGATACGGCTGTTGATAGCTGTGATCAAGGGAGTTTCTTGATGAAAACATGAAAAAATTTCATTAGACACATGTCCATACCGTAGGAAGGATGTGGGTGAAACTTGCAAGGTTCTTGCATTGGTGAGTGGTATGATAAACCAGTGAAGCAAGAAAATAAACATACATGTGTATCAATTTTCTTTTCCAGGGAACAGAAAAATCTAGAATGATTATAGAAAAATTATGTTTGTTTTTGTTAAGTGTATTACAGCTCAAGAGGGGAGGGCCATATCTCACCCTCCCCTGCACACAACGGGGGTATATTACATGAAAAATTACAGAATGTGGTTAAGAGGACTGGGGAACAGTAGAGAGAGACTGATGCGAGCTCAGATGACACTAGCATACGTACGTGCGGGTATAGAGGGAGGACAGATAACAGACCTGATGGTCCATAAGGAGATTATCTGATGGAGGTCATTAGCATTGGCCTGAGGACGAAATCATAATTGACTGGACAGAGGAAACACTTCCCCACCCACTACTGCACAACACTTGGTGGATGAAAAATAAATGAAATTGAAAACAGGAGCACCATGAAGATGAGTATACTGCCGTGGAAATTTTTCGTGGGACTCAAACTTGACACGGAAAGAAAACAAGTTATTCGATGTATTGACGATAGATGTCCCTCAAATATCCATCTAGCTATGAGTTGAAGGTACTGACAGTCTTCACCTTGACAACATCTGGTGGTCATTCATTTCAATGTTCTACATCGCTATAGCAGAAGAGCTCTTGCTCACATTGGTCTTACATCTTCCTTCCAGTTTCAAATTGTTTTTTCTGGTCAGTAAATTTCTGCCAAGTGTGAAGAAATGTTCGTATGTTATATTGTCGAAATCATTTAGTATTCTGAAACTGTTTGATGTCTTCAGAGTCTGGGCAGTTTTAGAGAGAGGAATTGTGCGTCTCTCTTTCCTCGTAAGCTGAGAGGCAGAGTTCAAGAGTGAAGATTCCATCCTTCGTTCCAACAGTTGATATCTTTAGCTATGAAGCCAAACATCGGGTTACCCTCATTATTTCGAAGTTAAGCGTTATTTTTTCGTATTCTAGATCAGTATCATGATCATTTTAAGGTCTTGTTTTTCTTTTGCTTCGCATATAAGCTGATTAAACCTATGATATTCGTAATTGATATTTTTCTCGCCAAAAATACATTACTTGACATTTGTATACATTGAGGATCATCTGCCACGTTCCAGACCACTTCATTAGCTTGTGTATATCGCTTCCAGAACAGGGAGGCTTTACTCTCGCCGGCCATGAAAAACTCTCGTGAAGAACAAGGAAGGTACACTTGCGATCATGAAGAACAAACAGAGTGAACTCTCAGCATGTATCGAACAATCAGCTGGGTAATGAATCATGGTATAGTACAAAAAGACAATGGGACCAAGAGAGAGGAAAACCGCAAAACCAGTGAGAGCGAAGGAAACCCATAGTGTTCCTGATAATAAGGGGCGTTTGGCTGATATTGCTGGCGAGTCCCTGGAGGTGCGCGGTACTGAGCAAGACTGTGGAGCCTGCGCCAGTTTGGTACGGTCAGGACGTCCTCGGTTGTTGGTGTTGCGGAGAGTTTGTCGAATCTTTACAATTCCTACAGTGGCCACTTCTGCAGTCGCTCGTGTGGGCTTACGGAGTTACTGGTCCAGCAGCTACCTGCTCTGCTACCAAGAAGGCTTTTCGAGAGTCATCTACTCCTGCTTGGGCTTGATCAGGAATTTCGAATGATGCTAGTGTGATATTCCTGCTACTCTTAGTAACTCCTCTGTACCAACTCGCAAAACTGGTCATCATTGCCACTGTTCATACAAGAGGTATCTCAGGCACGGTGCTGCTGCGAGATCTCACACCTATGGTAGTGACGTTTATATGTTCATATTAAGGCGTCAGGAGGTGAGTCATTAGTTATCATTTCTGATGGTTATCATTTTTGCTTAAGAAGCGTCAACGGTGCACATGAAAAATGTAATCCACCTCTGCCGCTTACAAACTCTACTCATGTTCATACTGCTCCTTCCTTGCTGTAAGAGCCTCCTGGAGTTGCTTCAGCTTCAGCTCCTAATTTAAAACTGTTCTAAAGCTGGAAAGGACCTGAACACCATAAAGACAGTGTTGTCAGTGATCTCACAGACTGTGTCCAGGAAGCAGACGTGATGACGTGGACTAAGAAGCACACCATCCTGGCCTTAGCGATGGCCACTACGGGCTCCGTCAACACCATCGCTGCAAAGTAAGTGTGTGTGTGTGTGTGTGTATGTGTGTGTGTGTGTGTGTGTGTGTGTGTGTGTGTGTGTGTGTGTGTGTGTGTGTGTGTGTGTGTTTGCCTATTTACACATATAGGACAGGGGCAGTACACTCTAGGGTCCTCAAATGTTATTCCAGAATTGTGACATATAAGGCTTTTAATCTTCAGTGGTACTCGCTTTATATCCTCTTGAGCTCGCCTGTTTCACAGATCCACAGCTGTGTTGCAGAGGGAAAGCTGCCTCACACTTCTTTTCCTGAGCTTCTGATTATATCTTCTTGTTCTGAACTCTTCTGGCCTCAAGAACTCTTCCATGTTAAGAATACAATACAAATACGAAGAAATTCATACAGCAACAGACCAATAGACCTTACGAGGACGTTTGTGATGGTGGAAGATCTCAGAAACACGCTGGTACAAATTAGAAAGTATACATATAATTCAGAGAGAATAACCTGCAGATTGTCAGTGCGACAAAGGAGGCGCAGTAAGTCGTGGACTTGAAACGAAATATTTATCAAGTCTATTATTGAACGTATCTACAGTATTGCTTTCAACCACTATGATTAGCAAATCGTTCCATATGTTAGCAATTCCTTTAAAAGAAAGCACTTCTCCTCATTCACAGTAAAATGTTTGCCCACGAATTTGTATGCATTACTAAGACTGAAATCAAAAGATCTAAGTCTAAAGTAAATTGACAGATTGATATCATCAAAGCCTTTAATAGTTTCGAACACTTATATTAGATCACCTCTTAACCTCCTCTGTATTTTGCTAAATAGATTCAAGTAGTTTTTCCTGATCTCATAAGACTTGTTTCTCAGCCTGGGATTCCTCTTGGTAGCTAGACTCTATACTCTTTCCACTCTGTCTATGTCTCTTTTCAGGTAGGGGGACCAAACCTGAACACAATATTCAAGATGTTGACGAACCTATGAAATGTGCATAGTAAGGATGATTTACCTGGACTTAGATTCGGAGACTCTACTTACTAATCTAAGTATTTTGTGCACAATTTTCACAATTTCTATGCACTGCTTACTTGGTTTTAGGTCACCAATCATTACGCCCAATTCTTTTTCATTTACCTTTGGCATTTCAACAGAAGTTATACTGTAGCTTGCCTTTTCGTTTTTATTACCTATATGTAAAACTTGCACTTATCGATATCGAAATTCATTTGCCAACTTTGAGCCCAGTCCATCAGTTTGTCTATATCAGTTTGAAACTGTTAACGTTCAAGTTCATTTGTAGATTTAATTTCCAAATTTGTATCATCACCGAATTTTGAAATCTTTCACTGCAGCCCATTATCAATATCATGAATATATCTGTCATTGTGAGAAAAAAGAACCTGTCCCAAGATTGATCCTTGTGGCACTCCTCTTGTTACATTTAATCATTCTTCGGCTTGACCATTAATCATAACTCGTTTTTTAACGGCGTCAGCCAATCTCTTATCTCCATCGAAGGACAACCCCATCTATGCCATGACTTAATTCTTGCCAGTAACTTTTGGTGTGGAAACTTATCGAATGATTTTTGAAAATATAGATAGATGACATCAACTGCTCTACTTTTGTCATACATTCTAGACATATGATAAAAGAGATCGAGCAGATTTATCAGACATAGGCAATTTCGTCGAAAACCATGTTTAGATTCGTTCATTAAGCGGTGGTCCTCTAAGTGTTTTATAATTCTACCTCGAATGGTGATTTGCATAAGTTTTCCAACTACAGACGTTAAAGTAATAGGACGATCATTTCCGGGCAGTGACTTATTACCGTTTTTGAATATCGGTGTTACATTGGCAAACTTCCATTCATCTGGAACTTTTCCTTAGCAAGTGACTTATTGAAAACGGCAGTCATGGCCTTAACTATCTCAGTTTCCGCCTCTTCCATTGTTCCAGGATAACAATTATCAGGGTCAGCCGTCGTACCTATTTTCATTTCGTTTATTTCTGAAAGTATGTTCTCAGCTTTTATGTCAATTTGTTGAAGAACGTTCACTCTTATCAATGGAACCGGATTCAGGACATGGGTTGTCCCCAATCGTAAATACAGATACAAAAAAGTCATTCAAGATCTTTGTCATGGCTCCGTTGTCTTGAATCAAGTCACTGTTTTCTGTAATCAATGGACCATTTGACTGAGTAATGACTCTCTTGCTTCTAACATAACAGTAAAACTCCTATTATTTCTTATGCTATTGTTAGCAATATACACTTCATACTGATGTTTACTATGCGTACAACTCTTACTTTCTTAACGAAAATTTACATAACTTACTTTATCGTCTAAAACACTTTACTTCCTCCAGTGTTTCTCCATTCAAACTTACCTCCCAATTGACTTGACCCTCAACCCTACTGTACCTAATAACCTTGCTCTTGTTCACATTTACTCTTTAACTTTCTTCTTTCACACACTTTACCAAACTCAGTTACCAGCTTCTGCAGTTTCTCACATGAATCAGCCACCAGCGATGTATCATCAGCGAACAACAACTGACTCACTTTCCAAGCTCTCTCATCCACAACAGACTTCATACTTGCCCCTCTTTCCAAAACTCTTGCATTCACCTCTCTAACAACCCCATCCATAAACAAAGTAAACAACCATGGAGACATCACACACCCCTGCCGCAAACCTACATTCACTGAGAACCAATCACTTTCCTCTCTTACTACACGTACACATGCCTTACATCCTCGATAAAAACTTTTCACTGCTTCTAACAACTTGCCTCCCACACCATATATTCTTAGTACCTTCCACAGAGCATCTCTATCAACTCTATCATATGCCTTCTCCAGATCCATAAATGCTACATACAAATCCATTTGCTTTTCTAAGTATTTCTCACATACATTCTTCAAATGAAAACACCTGATCCACACATCCTCTACCACTTCTGAAACCACACTGCTCTTCCCCAATCTGATGCTCTGTACATGCCTTCACCCTCTCAATCATTACCCTGCCATATAATTTACCAGGAATACTCAACAAACGTATACCTCTGCAATTTGAGCATTCACTCTTATCCCCTTTGCCTTTGTACAATGGCACTATGCACGCATTCCGCCAATCCTCAGGCACCTCACCATGAGTCATATATACATTAAATAACCTTACCAACCAGTCAACAATTCAGTCACCCCCTTTTTTAAAAGATTCCACTGCAATACCATCCACCTGCTGCCTTGCCGGCTTTCATCTTCCGCAAAGCTTTTACTACCTCTTCTCTGTTTACCAAATCATTTTCCCTAACCCTCTCACTTTGCACACCACCTCGACCAAAACACCCTATATCTGCCACTCTATCATCAAACACATTCAACAAACCTTCAAAATACTCACTCCATCTCCTTCTCACATCACCACTACTTGGTATCACCTCCGAATTAGCCCCCTTCACTGAAGTTCCCATTTGCTCCCTTGTCTTACGCACTTTATTTACCTCCTTCCAAAACATCTTTTTATTCTCCCTAAAATTTAATGATACTTTCTCAACCCAACTCTCATTTGCCCTCTTTTTCACCTCTTGCACCTTTCTCTTGACCTCCTGTCTCTTTCTTTTATACATCTCCCACTCAATTGCATTTTTTCCCTGCAAAAATCGTCCAAATGCCTCTCTCTTCTCTTTCACTAATAATCTTACTTCTTCATCCCACCACTCACTACCTTTTCTAATCAACCCACCTCCCACTCTTCTCATGCCACAAGCATCTTTTGCGCATTCCATCACTGATTCCCTAAATACATCCCATTCCTCCCCCTCTCCCGTTATGTCCTTTGTTCTCACCTTTTTCCATTCTGTACTCAGTTTCTCCTGGTACTTCCTCACACAAGTCTCCTTCCCAAACTCACTTACTCTCACCACCCTCTTCAGACCAACATTCTCTCTTCTTTTCTGAAAACCCATACAAGTCTTCACCTTCGCTTCCACAAGATAATGATCAGACATCCCTCCAGTTGCACCTCTCAGCACATTAACATCCAAAAGTCTCTCTTTCGCGCGCCTGTCAATTAACACGTAATCCAATAACGCTCTTTGGCCATCTCTCCTACTTACATACGTATACTTATGTATATCTCGCTCTTTAGACCAGGTATTCCCAATCACCAGTCCTTTTTCAGCACATAAATCTACAAGCTCTTCACCATTTCCATTTACAACACTGAACACCCCATGTATACCAATTATTCCCTCAAATGCCACATTACTCACCTTTGCATTTAAATCACCCATCACTATAACCCGGTCTTGTGCATCAAAACCACTAACACACTCATTCAGCTGCTCCCAAAACACTTGCCTCTCATGATCTTTCTTCTCATGCCCAGGTGCATATGCACCAAAAATCACCCATCTCTCTCCATCAACTTTCAGTTTTACCCATATTAATCTAGAGTTTACTTTCTTACATTCTATCACATACTCCCACAACTCCTGTTTCAGGAGTAGTGGTACTCCTTCCCTTGCTCTGGGAGTGGATCTGGCAGCGGATGGAACCATGGAAGCGGAAGTGAATCATAGGGTGGGGGAGGGGGCGAAAATCCTGGGAGCCTTGAAGAATGTGTGGAAGTCGAGAACATTATCTCCGAAAGCAAAAATGGCTATGTTTGAAGGAATAGTGGTTCCAACAATGTTGTATGGTTGCGAGGCGTGGGCTATGGATAGAGTTGTGCGCAGGAGGGTGGATATGCTAGAAATGAGATGTTTAAGGACAATATGTGGTGTGAGGTGGTTTAATCGAGTAAGTAATGTAAGGGTAAGAGAGATGTGTGGAAATAAAAAGAGCGTGGTTGAGAGAGCAGAAGAGGGTGTTTTGAAATGGTTTGGTCACATGGAGAGAATGAGTGAGGAAAGATTGACCAAGAGGATACATGTGTCGGAGGTGGAGGGAACGAGGAGAAGTGGGAGACCAAATTGGAGGTGGAAAGATGAAGTGAAAAAGATTTTGAGTGATCGGGGCCTGAACATGCAGGAGGGTGAAAGGCGGACAAGGAATAGAGTGAATTGGATCGATGTGGTATACCGGGGTCGACGTGCTGTCAGTGGATTGAATCAGGGCATGTGAAGCGTCTGGGGTAAACCATAGAAAGTTGTGTGGGGCCTGGATGTGGACAGGGAGCTGTGGTTTCGGGCATTATTGCATGACAGCTAGAGACTGAGTGTGAACGAATGGGGCCTTTGTTGTCTTTTCCTAGTGCTACCTCGCACACATGAGAGGGGAGGGGGATGTTATTCCATGTGTGGCGAGGTGGCGATGGAAATGAATAAAAGCAGACAGTGTGAATTGTGTGCATGTGTATATATGTATGTGTCTGTGTGTGTATATATATGTGTACATTGAGATGTATGGGGATGTATATTTGCGTGTGTGGACGTGTATGTATATACATGTGTATGGGGGTGGGTTGGGCCATTTCTTTCGTCTGTTTCCTTGCGCTACCTCGCAAACGCGGGAGACAGCGACAAAGCAAATGAAAAAAAAGAAAATAATACTTTATCGTGTTGGTTATTAGTCTTTGAGTTTCTTACAAGCTGCTATCATATAAAGACACTTTCTTATTACACCGTTCCACCAATTTTGCTTTGTTTTAGAAAAAGTCCGTCTACTACGCATCGACACGTATGTTTCCTCTGCTGCTTTCAGGGTTTTCCTGAAGCTTTTCCTGCTACGTTCGTGTCATTTTCATTGACGACATCATCTCATGTTTGCCTGTTAAAAGCAATACGAGGATCAGTAAAATTTTTACGTTTGAAATGGGGTTTTCTTCGCGACTATCACGCTGATCAACAACATACGCAATGTTACAAGCGGCCTCAAAAGTAATATGTCGGTGATCACTTGTACCAAACTTTTTTTTCAGCTTCGTCAATTATAACGAGGTCTGATATATTCTCCTCTCGTACTAAGTTTCACGACTAATTGCATTAGATCACTACCAATCAAATGCAAGTATATACTTTCCACGCCAGTCAGGATCTGATACGTGTTCTGTGTTCCCTCCCAGTTATGTAACTATCAGTCTGCTTAAGCAGCCATCCCCTGACTCCATCTTGGATGCTTAGCTTCATCATGAGGATTATATGAAGGACAGTCAGATAAGCTCTGGCTGTCTGTGGATATACATTCCACCTATTCAATTTATTTCTCTCGGGTTTACTTAACTCGCTCATGTAACACAGTAGGTTTGTCAACCAAGATCTTTTCCCTCTGAACACATCGTGTCTTCCAATTAGGTGGGGTATGCTAAACAAGGACTTCTCTTTGTACTTCCTGATTATCTTCTGTAGAATCTGGCAGGTTATGCTTGTTAGGAATCCTGGCCTACAACTCTGGGATGTTTCTCTGTCACCTTTGTGGAATACAAGTAAAACTTTGGCTTCTTCCACTTTGCCGGAATATGTTCTTCCCAGGGAAAGTCTGTGCAGCATGACCAGTTGTCTGACAAGGGTTGATGTACTCTCTGACTACAGATATCAGTATGACATCAGGACCATATGCGTTGCTTTCTTTTTGTCATGAATCTCATCATTGTCACTAGATTAACTTCAGCATTATGCAAGGCATGTTCCCATTCCCTGGCTGTTTTTACGGAACTTTATGTGTGAATTTGATGACATTTCATATTACTCCCCTCACATATATCTTCGTCTGTATAAGTAACTTTAGCTTTCTAGCTAATAATCTAATCATTTGCTTCTTATCAAATAATCTGTTCATTATGATTTTGTGAGATAGTTTGGATGATCATTCGGTATAGCAACTACGTTTTTTAATGCCTCATTTGTTGTCCCTTTCTTAATCTGGTGTAATCATGTCTGGCCCTCATATACCGTATCTCTGATGTTGTCATGTTTGGTCCACTTTTATCGTATTATCATTCAGATGTAACATGACTCCAGTGTTTCCTATATCATATCCACATTGTGTCTCTTAATCCCTTGCTTTACGCTGTCCATTAAATCATTCCTTGTATTTTTCTCCTTCCTTCTCGTGTTGTCCCTTATTGTTGGTGCTTACATCCCTATGCCCTGCTTGTATATTTCACATATCTATTATAACGTTTCTAAGTACTCTGACTATGATATTCGACCTTCCAATCTGTTTCCCCCGCCCGACGACCACTGACTGTCTCCTGTCTTTCCCCCACGCGACGACCACTGACTGTCTCCTCCATCCGGCAGGTGGATGGACAAGATCGAGTCTGTTAACCGTCAGGGGAACCTGGACAACTTTTCCCATCCTTTTTTCCAAGCGGACGCCATGTTCGTCGGAGAGATGCTCTGTAAGTGACTTTTTCAGCTGAGTGTAGTAGGCTGGTAGGACCAGCTGGCTGTAGTAAGGTGGCAGAAGCTAACCTTCGTATGGTGGCACTTCACCTACATCTTCACAACCACAACCTCCTTATCTTTACCACATCCTATCGGCACAATACCCTCGACTTCCTTAAGCTAAGTTCAAGGCTGACCTACAGCTCGGACCATTTTGTATTCACTGAACCCTTCTTCATTTTACCTATATATTCACAAATACCTTTAATTTACTGCAGTGCCAATAAAAGAAAATACATGCGTACGAATAGGAAGAGAGGAAAGTGATTGGTTTCCGGTGAATGTCGGTTTGCGGAAGGGGTGCATGATGTCTCCGTGCTTGTTTAATTTGTTTATGGATGGGATGGTAAGGAGGTGAATGCAAGAGGTTTGGAAAGAGGGGCAAGTATGCAGTCTGTTCTGGATGAGAGGGATTGGGAAGTGAGTCAGTTTTTGTTTGCTGATGATACATCGCTGATGGCTGATTCGGGTGAGAAACGGCAGAAGTTGGTGTCTGAGTATGGTAAAGTGTGTGAAAGAAGAAAGTTGAGAGTAAATGTGAATGAGAGCAAGGTTATTGGGTTCAGTAGGGTTGAGGGACAAGTTAACTGGGAGGTAAGTTTGAATGGAAAAACTGGAGGAAGTGAAGTGTTTTAGATATTTGAGTGTGGACTTAGCAGCAGTTGGAACCATGGAAGCGGAAGTGAGTCACAGGGAGGGGGAGGGGGCGAAGGTCCTGGGAGCGTTGAAGAATATGTGGAAGGCAAGAACGTTATCTTGGAGAGCAAAAATGGGTATGTTTGAAGGAATAGTGGTTCCAACAATGTTATATGGTTGCGAGGTATAGGCTATGGATACCGTTGTGCGGAGGAGGGTGGATGTGTTGGAAATGAGATGTTTGAGGACAATATGTGGTTTGAGGTGGTTTGATCGAGTAAGTAATGAAAGTGTGTTGAAATGGTTTGGACATATGGAGAGAATGAGTGAGGAAAGGTTGACAAAGAGGACATATGTGTCACAGGTGGAGGGAAGAAGGATAAGCGGGAGACCAAATTGGAGATGGAAGGATGGAGTGAAAAAGATTCTGAGCGATCGGTGCCTGAACATGCAGGAAGGTGAAAGGCGCGTTCGGAATAAAGTGAATTGGAACGATGTGGTATACTGGGGTGGACGTGCTGTCACTGTATTGAACCAGGGCATGTGAAGCGTCTGGGGTAAACAATGGAAAGGTCTCAGGGGACTGGATGTGGACAAGGAACTGAGGTTTCTGTGCATTACACATGACAGCTAGAGACTGAGTGTGAACGAATGTGGCCTTTTTGTCTTTTCCTAGCGCCACCTCGCCGAGGGTGGGGGTGGGTGGGAATGCTGTTTCATGTGTGGCGGGGTGGCGACGAGAATGGATGAAGGCAGCAAATGTGGATGTATACATGTGTATGTATGCATGTATATGTCTTGGTATGTATATGTATGCCTACGTTGAAATGTATAGGTATGAATATGTGCGTTTATGGGCGTGTATGTATGTATGTATGTGGGTGGGTTGGGTCATTCTTTCGTCCGTTTCCTAGCGCTACCGACGCGGGAGACGGCGATTTAGTATAATAAGTATATATATATATATATATATATATATATATATATATATATATTCCTATGAGTCCAAACATATACCTCTGTAATTTGAGCACTCACTTTTATCCCCTTTGCCTTTGTACAATGGCCTTATGCAAGCATTCCGCCAGTCCTCAGGCACCTCACCATGTGTCATACATACATCAAATAACCTTACCAACCAGTTAACAATACAGTCACCTTCTTTTTCAATGAATTCCACTGCAATACCATCCAAACCCGCTGCCTTGCCGGCTTTCATCTTCCGCAAAGCTTTTACTACCTCTTCTCTGTTTACCAAATCATTCTCCCTAACCCTCTCACTTTGCACACCACCCCGACCATAACTTCCTATATCTGCCGCTCTATCATAAAACATTCAACAAACCTTCAAAATACTCACTCTATCTCCTTCTTACATGGCCACTACTTGTTATCACCTACCCATTAGTCCCCTTCACTGATATTCCCATTTGTTCCCTTGTCTTACGCACTTTATTAACCTCCTTCCAAAACATCTTTTTATTCTCCCTAAAATTTGATGATACTCTCTATCCCCAACCCTCATTTGCCCTCTTTCTCACCTCTTGCGTCTTTCTCTTGACCTTCTGCCTCTTTCTTTTATACATCTCCCACTCATTTGCATTATTTCCCTGCAAAAATCGTCCAAATGCCTCTCTCTTCTCTTCCACTAATAATCTTACTTCTTCATCCCACCACTCACTACCCTTTCTGCTCTGCCCACCTCCTACGATTCTCATGCCACAAGCATCTTTTGCGTAAGCCATAACTGCTTCCCTAGATACATCCCATTTCTCCCCCACTCCCCCACTTCAAAGTAATATTTTTCCCGATTTATTGTCAAGACATATACATGTAGAGACCTTGGCCTACAGATGTGTATGATTTAACAATATCTGTTTGAAAACATACATGATGAACTGTCCTCGGTTGCTGTATTTGTAAGTTTTAATGGTACAACTGACTGTGTGTGTGTGTGTGTGTGTGTGTGTGTGTGTGTGTGTGTGTGTGTTGAGCGAGTCATGTTCGTGTAGACCCTGCAGTGTGACGTGGTCATGTGGCACCTGTCATATGACTTGACCAGGTGGCACCTGTCATGTGACCTGTTCAGGTGGCACTTGTCATGTGACCTGACCAGACTCCTGTTCTGCCATAGGTATGGTTGCCTTCTTCGTGCCGCTCCTGATGGCCAAGAGGGCCCATCGCAACGCTCCAGAGATGGCTCCTATGCCCAAGGAGGTGAGTCTTGCCCCAGGTGTTCACCATGTGAGTCCTGCCCCTGATGTTCACCAGGTGGTCCTCCCGAAGTGAAGGGCTTTTCTCACCAGGTTAAGGGCTCCTTCTTCACGTGAAGGGCTTTTCTCACCAGGTTAAGGGCTCCTTCTTCACGTGAGGGGCTTCTTCCTCAGGTGAAGGGCTCCTTCCTCAGGGGAAAGACTTCTCTCCTTAGGTGAAGTGCTTCCGTGTCTAGATGAAGGGGTCATCTCCACATGTGAAAGGCTTTCCTTACCAGGAGCAGGACCTCATCGCTTGGGTGAAGGATATCTCTTACTAGGGAAAGGGTTTTCCTTCTCGGGTGAAGGATTTCCTTCCCAGGTGAAGGGTTTCCCTGCCTAGGTGAAGAGTTTTTCTCCCCAGGTGAAGGAGTTCTCTCCCCGGGTGAAGAGTTTCCCTCCCAAGTGAAGTGTTTCCCTCTCCAGCAGAAGGGCCTCATTCCTCACATGAAGGGTTTGTCTCCCCAGACGAAGCGCTTCCCCCCGATGATCTTCTACCTGCCGGCCTTATGCGACATGACCGCCACCAGCATGATGTACCTGGGGCTTACCATGACCTACGCCAGCTCCTTCCAGATGTTGAGAGGTAGGTATGGTGGGGTCAGGAGGGAGTGGAAGGAAAGAGCGGGAGAAGGAGGGCGCAGTAAGGTGGGGCAGGAGTGAGGGTTAGGCGGGACTGGAGGAAGGGACAGGAAAGAAGGTCAAAAGAAAGGGTAAGAAAGGAGGGACAGTAGAAAGAAACAGGAGGACGGGGTAGGAGGGAGGGACAAAAGGGAAGGTCAAAAGGGAGGGTTAAGAGGGAAGGTCAGGATGTAGGGGAGGAGGGAGAGACAAGAGAGAAAGGCATGAGGGAGGGGTAAGAGGGAAGGACAGAAGGAAGGGTCAAGAGGGAGGAGTGGGAGGGAAGGGAAGAAGAGAGGGGCAGGAGGGAGGGACAGAAGGGACTACTTGGGAAGGACATATAAGTGGGAACCTGATGATGTGGGTCTTGACTATAAGATGAGGTCGTCTGCTGGACAACAACAACAGCGTCCTGATCTCACGAGATGAAGAGACAGTATAGTATAGGGTAGCCCCCCCCCCCCCCCCCCTCCCATCCTCCAGCTCAACAGGTGACAGAAAACGCTGAGAAGGTGCACCATGTGACGTACAGGAAATATACCGACAGAAAATTTATGTGAAAATGAGAAAGGTAATGGTAATCCAGGCTCAGGTCTCCAACAACTGCCATCTTCCTCCATGACCATGGACTACTGACCAGGGTGACGTACGCAAGGCTCAGCACGATGAAATAGGACTCAGAATTACTTGTAAGTCAATAATCTGGCGGTCAACTGAAGCATATCGGCAGAATCTCAAAATCTGTTCAGACACGGAAATGAGAGATATAAACCATTCAGCTCAAGGCTGCTATAGGATCAAAGGGATTTAGACAGACTGGGGAGTGGTTAGAGAAATAGTGAGTGGACTTCAGTTCTGACAAGTTCAAAATAAACCATTTTAATGAGATAAATGCACATTACGAGCATGATTGATCGTAAGCCGCTATTATGACAATAACAGGAAGGAAAAGACCTTGCATTGCTAATCATTAATGACCAAAAGCAATGCCTTATTGTATTTCATAAATCAAGACACTGAGTTTAAAATTCAGCAATATCAATTATGAAACGAACAATACAATGCATACTATTTAACAACGACCTCGTCACTTAGTACTTCACTTAGTATACAGTGTTCAGTTCTGACCATCAGACTTGATGAAAGAAGAACTAGAACGAATACAAAGACGATAAGCGGATGGAGCCCCTGTAGAAATATGATACAACTGGTCACAAGAAATGTGATACCGGCAGATCCTGGGAAGCAGACATTTTGGATCTTGATGAAACGTATGGGGTTTGCAGGTGGGGATGGAGGATATGGTAATGCCCAGATGTTATGTGATTGATGACGCGTTCAGAACTAAGCCTTATAAAGAAAAACTCAGCGATCTAAGAATATTTTCTACAAAACACATACAGATTCGGAGGTGATCTTGGAAGTGTCAAAATACTAAATAGTTTCAACGACACAACACACAAAAATGTCCTCACATTAGTCAGAGTCGCTGACCAGATATAAGACCACAGATTTAGAAGAAGCAGACGTAATAATAATGACAACATTTTTGTTTTCTATCTGCAGAATTATGGAACACTGTTATTAGTTACCATCATATACTGTCATAGTGATGTAGGTTTATCAGCACCATTGATTCACAGGTAAACATACACCTCACTATTATCATATATCATTAACTGAATCTATTTAAGAAGGAGAACTACAAATCAAGAATGTTTATTCACTTTTTTCATCTCTTCTTTCGTTTTTGAACCTTCAGTCCAGAAAATGTTGTTTCAGCATCAGAGGAAAATATCTATATTTACACTTTCCTATAAAACATCTGTAGTAATATTACGTGTCAACATTAGATGGTGTTCTTACCTACCTAGTTAGTTACATATCTTGTACCGGGGAGTGGTGTGTGGGGAGGTGCCTCGTGCCCTGCTACCACCTCCCTCTGTTATGACGTGAGGTACGTCCGTCCGTGGGAGACTGCTACTCTCCTCCAGTAGGTAACTCCTCACACACCACCAGGTGTCCTGTTGGCTCTCTTCCCCAAGACTTCCCACCCTGGGTCCAGGCTTCTCCCCACCTTGGCCCTGGGCCCCTCCTCTACCTGGCCCTCGGCCCGTCCCCTACTCTCTGCTGTACCCTGGCCCTGAGCCTCTGCCCTCCCCTGGCCAAAAGCCTCTGCCATACCCTGACCCTGGGCCCTTCCCCTACCCTGGCCCTGAGCCTCTGCCCTCCCTTGGCCCTGAGCCTCTGCCCTCCCTTGGCCCTGAGCCTCTGCTCTCCCTTGGCCCTGAGCCTCTGCCCTCCCTTGGCCCTGAGCCTCTGCCCCCTCCTACCCCTAAGCCTCTCGCTACCCTGGCCCTGGGCCCTTCCCCTACCCTGGCCCTGACCCTCTGCCCTAACCTGGCCCTGAGCTTCTGCTCTACCCTGGCCCTGGGCCCTTCCTCTACCCTGGCCCTGAGCCTTTGCCTTAACCTGGCCCTGGGCTTCTTACACATGCTCTCCCTCACCTTGACCTTGAGTCCCTCACAACCATTCTCCCAACCATGGAGTCATTGGAACTGGGTTTTGCAGGGCCCGCGCGTCGTCATATCTAAAGCTTCACTATGGGATTTGTATTTTGGCTAACGCTGGACTAACATAACCGGGTTTTGTGGGACCCACTGAATGCTAACCTCCACACATTTCCTGTACTTCCTGGGAGCTGCAGACCCAGGTCCTACTTCCATTTCACGGCCTCGTCCCAGCCGTGCTACCCTCCCGTCTCCTCACTCACCTACCGTTCCTGTGTCAGGCGCTGTGATCGTCTTCACCGGCCTCATGTCGGTGGCGTTCCTGGGCAGGAAGCTGAAGTACTTTCACTGGGCAGGAATCTTCACGGTCCTGGCGGGGCTAGTCATCGTCGGTGTCTCTGACTTCCTGGGGTCATCTGAGAGCAATGCAGACATAAACGGCGTCATCACAGGTGTGTATCTGCGAGAGAGAGAGAGAGAGAGAGAGAGAGAGAGAGAGAGAGAGAGAGAGAGAGAGAGAGAGAGAGAGAGAGAGAGTCTGTGTTGCAAGCAGAGAGGCTGAGGGGCAAGGAGGAACAGAATAGATGTAAGAACTAAGAACAGAGCAGGAGAAGCTTTGGGTATCGGGGTCTGGTCATTCTGGAAGGCATTGTGTGGCAAGACTTGGAGTAAAGTGGTATGCATAGGCGACGTATAGTCAGTGGGGTGACCGAGGAAACGTGTAGTAACGGGTAAACCAAGCAGTGGTGTGTGAGCCTTAACTATGAATGGTGGACTTTGGTCTCGGTATAATGTGCATGACAGATAAAAAGTGGAAGTGCGCAAAAGTGGCCACTGTTTCTGTCTTCCTGACGCTTCTTCGCAAGGGTGGCGAGGGCAATTGTTTCAGTGCATTACACATGACAGCTAGAGAGTGAGTGTGTACGAATGTGGCCTTTGTTGTCTTTTCCTAGCGCTACCTCGCTCACGCGCGTGGGGAGGGGGTGCTGTTTCATGTGTGGCGTGGTGGCAACGTAAATGGATGAAGGCAGCACGTATGATATGCACATGCGTATATATGTATATGTCTGTGCATGTATATGTATGTATATGTTGAAATGTATAGGTATGTATCTGTGCGAATGTGGGCGTTTATGTATATGCATGTGTATGTGGCTGGGTTGGGCCATTCTTTCGTCTGTTTCCTTGCGATACCTCGCTGACGCGGGAGAGACAGCGACTAAGTACAATAAACAAATATAATATATATATATTATATTTATTTTTGCTTTGTCGCTGTCTCCCGCGCCTGCGAGGTAGCGCAAGGGAACAGACGAAAGAAATGGCCCAGCCCACCCTCACACACATGCACACACACACACGTCCACACACGCAAACATACACACCCACACATCCCAACGTACACACATATATACACACACAGACACACACATATACACACATGCACACAGTTCACACTGTCTGCCCCTACTCATCCCCATCGCCACCCCGACACACACGGAATAACATCCCCCTCCACCCTCATGTGCGCGAGGCAGCGCTAGGAAAAGACAACAAAGGACCCATTCGCTCACACTCATTCTCCAGCTGTCATGCAATAATGCCCGAAACCACAGCTCCCTTTCCACATCCAGGCCCCACAGAACTTTCCAAGGTTTACCCCAGACGCTTCACATGCCCTGATTCAATCCATTGACAGCACGTCGACCCCGGTATACCACATCGATCCAATTCACTCTATTCCTTGCCCGCCTTTCCCCCTCCTGCATGTTCAGGCCCCGATCACTCAAAATCTTTTTCACTCCATCTTTCCACCTCCAATTTGGTCTCCTACTTCTCATCGTTCCCTCCACCTCCGACACATATATCTTCTTGGTCAATCTTTCCTCACTCATTCTCTCCATGTGCCCAAACCATTTCAAAACACCCTCTTCTGCTCTCTCAACCACGCTCTCTCAACAACGTTGGGGAAAAGAGAGTGGTGAGAATAAGTGAGCTTACAAAGGAGACTGTGTAGAAATACCAACAGAGATTGAGTGTAGAATGGCAAAAATGTGAGAGCAAATGAAGTGAAGGAAGTGGATGAATAATGAGAGGTATTTAAGGAAACAGTGATGGCATGTGCAAGAGATGCATGTGGTATGCGAAAGGTGGGAGGTGGACAGATTAGGAAGTATAGTGTTTGGTAGGATAAAGAATTAAAGTTGCTAGTGAAAGAAAAGGAAGGCGTTTGGGTGGTATTCACTGGAAAAGGAGTGAAGGTCGGTCTTCGGCAGGGGTGAGTGATGTCACCATAGTTATTTGATTTGTGTATGGATGGGGTGGTGAGGTAGGCAAATGCAAATCTTGGAGAGAGGGACGAGTATGCAGTATGTTGAGAATTAGAGGACCTGGGGAGTGAATTAGTTGCCGTTCGCAGAATTCGAGTGAGAAACTGCAGAAGTTGGTGACTGAGTTTGAAAGAGTGTGTGAAAGTAGATAGTCGAGAGGATATGTGAATAAAAGCAATTTGATTATTTTCAGCAGGTTTGAGGGACACGTTAGCAGAGATGTAAGTTTAAAGGGAGAAAAATGGAAAAAATGAAGTGTTTTAGATATCTGGGAGTGAACTTAGAAGCGAGTGGAACCATGGAAGCGGAAGTGAGTCATAGGGTGGGAGAGGGGGCGAAGGTTCTGGGGGCAATGAAGACTGTGTGGACGGAGAGAATATCATCTCGGAGAGCAGAAATGGATATGTTTGAAGGAATGGTGGGTCCAACAGTATCATATGGTTGCAAGGCATGGGCTATATATAGGATTGTGCTAAGGAGGGTGGATGTGTTTGAAATGAAATGTTTGAGGACAATATATGTGTGAGGTGATTTGATCAAGTAATGAAATGGTAAGAGAGATGTGTGGTAATAATAAAGTTTAGTTGAGAGAGCAGAAGAGGGTGTCTTGAAATTGTTTGGTCATATGGAGAGAATGAGTGAGGAAAGATTGGCTACCATGGTCCCTTGAATGTTCGTTACCCTGATCCCTTGAATGCCATTTGATATCATTATGATAAGAAAAATATTACTAAGGTATATCTGACAAGCGGGAGAACAAGTTAAACCTTAATGTCTTGTTACTTCTATACCAACTGTGAAAATTTTTTATCATTACCAGTAGAAAAGTGAGTCAAGACATCTAAAAAGGTAGACCTCTTCCGTGGAGTCTTGTGAAAACAATGCAATCATAACCTTGTACACCACCTAAGGAAATAACAGAGCAGTATGTTGTAATAAAGTCAAATTCATTGGATTTATAAAAAGACTTGAGACTTGCTCGATCAGACTTCTGAACGGCCACAGTCTATAGAAATACAGTATCCTAGTATGAGGGACGAGAGTTATGGTTGTCTTATGGAGCTGCACAGCTGAACTGAACATATGTGTTGCTGTACAACAGTGTGGACCTTCTTATGTTGCAGGCGACCTGTTGATCGTGATGGCCCAAATTGTGGTAGCAACTCAGATGGTTTTAGAAGAGAAGTTTGTCACCAAGTACAACGTACCGCCCATGTTGGCTGTGGGTTGGGAAGGTTGGTCCATATTGCACTCACAAGTCCGTTTCATGTCCTAAGTATGTCCTAACTTCTCGTGTCCAACACGTTTTCTGGATTCTCATACTAGCAGAAAAAGCAGTGACATCATACTCATGTAGATATCATCCTCAGTGAAGACGTTCATACTATGTCTACATCACCTATGCGTACACACGTCGTGGGTCCACACACACTTTTACTACACTGTGCCTAAGAGCACACTCCTATGCCGTCTGAAATACTTACCTCCTCACCTTCCACTGTGATCGCCTCTGAGGTACATCCCTTCTACTCCAACCGGTCGCATATTCCATCTCACTACTCCTATATCTACTGACTTTCTCTGAATGATCATGATTATAACTATACACGAGGGAGATAAGATCACCAATGATACTATATAGATATTTATGTTCAGATCAGAAAAGGAAACCCCTTCCCGGAGTGTGAGGTGTCTGCAGCAGCCAGCCATAACCCTGGCCATGCCACCTTCAGAGGGCCACACATTCTCTATAACAAGAAGCGTTCCAACGTAATACGTGTTTCGTACTGTTTCAGATGTTTTTTTCGTCAATGACATTGTAACGAAGATGTTTCAATTGCCAAAGTCTCTTGTTCCTCCTCCAGACAAATTCACTTCCCACAAATTCACTTCCCAATGTTAAAACGGGTTTTGATGTTTCTAGACTTGTATAACTTCCTGGCGTGACAGCCCTGAAGACACAATAACAGTTCCTTTACATGCAGGATCTACTCTTCTGCTTCAACACATCAGGCTCCAGATAGTGTCCATATTTCCATACGTCATAAGAATTATAATTCTTTCTCAAGACCCCAACATGTTGTGGGACAGATGTATTCATTTTACCTGTCAGGGACATTCTGGCTCGATATTCGACCAGTTTCCATTCGTGCTTCCTCCTCTTTGCTGCAGGATTGTTTGGCTTCTTGACGCTGACTGTGCTCATGGTGCCTATGTACTTCATCCCCGCCGGGAGGTTCAGCGGCAACGAGCGTGGGGTGTTGGAGGACGCCATCGATGCCTTCGTCCAGCTGGGCAACAACGGCCTCTTAATATGCGGCCTGATCTGTGAGTCACACACACACACACACACACACACCACAGCCTTAACCTGCGTTCTCTCTCTCTCTCTCTCTCTCTCTCTCTCTCTGATGGTACAATAATTTCGAGACAACAGACAAGCACGACTTTTCCTTGATATTTCATAACTTTCAGTGAATTAAGAGCATGATTAGAAAATATATATGTCTCTTTATAAGTTACTTCCTTTATGAACATATTCAGTTCTGATCCCTCCTTATTCCTTCTTTATTTTCCCTGTAATCTGTCTTCCTATTCCCTTTTCCCTGGCCAGTAAACATCACGAGCATCGCCATGTTCAACTTCTCTGGTCTGAGCGTAACGAAGGAGATCTCGGCGACCGCCCGGATGGTCCTCGACTCCGTTAGGACCTTCATCATCTGGGCCTTCTCCCTGGCCGTTAAGTGGCAGGAGTTCCAGTACCTACAGGTGAGCTCAGTGGCACCAGGGCCAGTACCTGCAGGTGAGCTCAGTGGTACCAGGGCCAGTACCTGCAGGTGAGCTCAGTGGCACCAGGGCCAGT
The DNA here is from genome assembly GCF_036320965.1 of Panulirus ornatus. Classification (NCBI taxonomy): domain Eukaryota; kingdom Metazoa; phylum Arthropoda; class Malacostraca; order Decapoda; family Palinuridae; genus Panulirus; species Panulirus ornatus. The sequence continues at coordinate 105,010,699 of NC_092225.1, read as the reverse complement.
ACCTGCAGGTGAGCTCAGTGGCACCAGGGCCAGTACCTGCAGGTGAGCTCAGTGGCACCAGGGCCAGTACCTGCAGATGATATTTAGGACAATATTCTGTACTGTGCATGTGTGTGTGTTGTGTGTGAAGACATGTGAGTGAAGGGGGTACGAGGACGTGTGGATGTGAGGCTGCTTGAGGACGTGTGAGTGTAGAGGGGTATGAGGACGTGTGTACGAGGAGTTTGAGGAAGCGTGTGAGGAGGTATGAGGACGTGTGAATGTGATGGGTGTGAGGACGTGTGTGTGTGATGGGGTGCGAGGACATGTGTGTGATAGGGTAGGAGGAAATGTGAGTGTGATGGGATGTGAGGACGTGTGAGTGTGAGGGGGGGGGGTGTGAGGACGTGTGTGTGTGTGATGGGGTGTAGGACGTGTGTGTGAGAAGACGTATGAGCGTCAGGGGGTATACTAGGGTATCATCAGTGAGTTTGTCTGTCAATCTGTCAGATACAGTAGGATGAAAACTTGCTATTGGCTGTTGGTGCAGAGTTACTGGGCGTCTATGACGCTCTACGCTGAAACGTTATTCCTTACTGTAAATGTTGTGGCCATAACACTGTCAACAATACTAGCTTTCACTTGACGTTGGGCCCTGCTTGACCTGTTGGTTCTCGCGAGGTTATCAATGTCACACATGAGCTTCTACATATCCGCACAGTCGATAGTAATATATGATCCACCACCAGTGTTGACTCGCTCCTTCTATGGTTGGCTATATCAGCCAATAGGGTTCGTGGTGCTGTTGGTGGGCCTGATGCTCTACAATGACCTCATCATTCTGCCGTTCCTGCGACGAAAGGGTTTCCTGCAAGACCAACCCAACGACATCGAACCTGTGGAGACCACGACCGACGAGTGAGTCTTCTTCCTCACGGCCAGTCAGGGCTGCCAGCAAGCACTCTCCTAGATGGGGCCAGTCAGGGCTGCCAGCAAGCACTCTCATGGTTGGGGCCAGTCAGGGCTGCCAGCAAGCACTCTCATGGTTGGGGCCAGTCAGGGCTGCCAGCAAGCACTCTCATGGTTGGGGCCAGTCAGGGATTTGAAGACTATTAGGCTACAGATGTTGTTAAGTACTTGATGTGGATTGAAATTTTGTAGCTTTAAAGTTATAAACTATTTGCTCTCAGACAGAAACTAAACCTAAGGAAGAACATTATTAGCTTGCCTGTCAAGATATTACAAGAATTACGTCCTGGTCAATCTCCAGAGTTGTCAACAACTTAATACAGGAGTAATATATTATCTAGATGTAATGAGAAACGTAAATATTCTGGTATCAAATACTGTCGAGGACAACTGAGGGATTAATGATCTAATGTAGCCTGCCTCCCCCTCACTATCATTCACCACCTGCCTCCCCCTCACTATCATTCACCACCTGCCTCCCCCTCACTATCATTCACCACCTGCCTCCCCCTCACTATCATTCACCACCTGCCTCCCCCCTCACTATCATTCATCACCTGCCTCCCGCCTCACTATCACTCACCACCTGCCTCCCCCTCACTATCACTCACCACCTGCCTCCCCCTCACTATCACTCACCACCTGCCTCCCCCTCACTATCACTCACCACCTGCCTCCCCCCTCACTATCACTCACCACCTGCCTCCCCCTTACTATCACTCACCACCTGCCTCCCCCTCACTATCACTCACCACCTGCCTCCCCCTCACTATAACTCACCACCTGCCTCCCCCTCACTATCACTCACCACCTGCCTCCTCCCCTCACTATCACTCACCACCTGCCTCCCCCCTCACTATCACTCGCCACCTGCCTCCCCCCCTCACTATCACTCACCACCTGCCTCCCCCTCACTATCACTCACCACCTGCCCCCCCTCACTATCATTCACCACCTGCCTCCCCCTCACTATCACTCACCACCTGCCTCCCCCTCACTATCACTCACCACCTGCCTCCCCCTCACTATCACTCACCACGTGCCTCCCCCTCACTATCACTCACCACCTGCCTCCTCCCCTCACTATCACTCACCACCTGCCTCCTCCCTCACTATCACTCACCACTGGCCTCCCCCCTCACTATCACTCACCACCTGCCTCCTCCCCTCACTATCACTCACCACCTGCCTCCTCCCTCACTATCACTCACCACTGGCCTCCCCCCTCACTATCACTCACCACCTGCCTCCCCCTCACTATCACTCACCACCTGCCCCCCTCACTATCATTCACCACCTGCCTCCCTCCTCACTATCACTCACCACCTGCCTCCCGCCTCACTATCATTCACCACCTGCCTCCCCCTCACTATCACTCACCACCTGCCTCCCCCCTTACTATCACTCACCACCTGCCTCCCCCTTACTATCACTCACCACCTGCCTCCTCCCTCACTATCACTCACCACCTGCCTCCCCCTCACTATCACTCACCACCTGCCTCCTCCCTCACTATTACTCACCACCTGCCTCCCCCTCACTATCACTCACCACCTGCCTACCCCCTCACTATCACTCACCACCTGCCTCCCCCTCACTATCACTCACCACCTGCCTCCCCCTCACTATCACTCACCCACCTGCCTCCCCCTCACTATCACTCACCACCTGCCTCCTCCCCTCACTATCACTCACCACCTGCCTCCCCCCCTCACTATCACTCGCCACTGCCTCCCCCCCTCACTATCACTCACCACCTGCTCCCCTCACTATCACTCACCACCTGCCCCCCTCATTATCACTCACCACCTGCCTCCCTCCTCACTATCACTCACCACCTGCCTCCCGCCTCACTATCACTCACACACCTGCCTCCCCCTTACTATCACGCACCACACCTGCCTCCCCCTTACTATTACTCACCACCTGCCTCCCCCTCACTATCACTCACCACCTGCCTCCCCCTCACTATCACTCACCACCTGCCTCCTCCCCTCACTATCACTCACCACCTGCCTCCCCCCTCACTATCACTCGCCACCTGCCTCCCCCCCCTCACTATCACTCACCACATGCCTCCCCCTCACTATCACTCACCACCTGCCCCCCCTCACTATCACTCACCACCTGCCTCCCTCCTCACTATCACTCACCACCTGCCTCCCGCCTCACTATCATTCACCACCTGCCTCCCCCTCACTATCACTCACCACCTGCCTCCCCCCTTACTATCACTCACCACCTGCCTCCCCCTTACTATCACTCACCACCTGCCTCCTCCCTCACTATCACTCGCCACCTGCCTCCCCCTCACTATCACTCACCACCTGCCTCCTCCCTCACTATTACTCACCACCTGCCTCCCCCTCACTATCACTCACCACCTGCCTCCCCCTCACTATCACTCACCACCTGCCTTCCCCCTCACAATCACTCACCACCTGCCTCCCCCTCACTATCACTCACCACCTGCCTCCCCCCTCACTATCACTCACCACTGGCCTCCCCCCTCACTATCACTCACCACCTGCCTCCCCCTCACTATCACTCACCACCTGCCCCCCCTCACTATCACGCACCACCTGCCTCCCCTTCACTATCACTCACCACCTGCCTCCTCCCTCACTATCACTCACCACCTGCCTCCCCTTCACTATCACTCACCACCTGCCTCCCCCTCACTATCACTCACCACCTGCCTCCCCCTCACTATCACTCACCACCTGCCCCCTCACTATCACGCACCACCTGCCTCCCCTTCACTATCACTCACCACCTGCCTCCTCCCTCACTATCACTGCCTCCCCCCTCACTATCACTCATCACTTTCCTCCCTCCTTACTTATTTTGTGACCTAGTGAAGAGGGTTCTGCAGAGAAAGAGCAATCTGTTGTATTCTTGAAGTTAAGTATAAAATATTTAGTTTCCTGACCCAATGTAAGAGTTATTGAAGTATCTCGAAATGGAACGATGGAGTTTTAAGAATTAAGATTTAGTATAAATGACCTGAGAGGTGCACAGCTGTAGCTCCAGTCAGAACATGTCATTACAGATGTCATTAATTTTGCAGGATAGACGGTGTTGACAATGATGGAGCACAAGTGGACCCCTTCTGAAGACTTCCTCTCTTCTTTATCACCCACATGCCCCAGGTTCTCCTGAACACAAACACACACAAACACACGCGCACGTATATATATATATATATATATATATATATATATATATATATATATATATATATATATATATATATATATATATATATATATATATATATATATATATATATATATTTCTTTCAAACTATTTGCCATTTCCCGCGTTAGCGATGTAGCGTTGAGAACAGAGGACTGGACATATATGTGAATATCCTCACCTGGCCCCCTATATATATATATATATATATATATATATATATATATATATATATATATATATATATATATATATATATATATATATATATATGAATCAGCCACCAGCGCTGTATCATCAGCGAACAACAACTGACTCACTTCCCAAGCTCTCTCATCCACAACAGACTGCATACTTGCCCCTCTTTCCAAAACTCTTGCATTCACCTCCCTAACAATCCCTTCCATAAACAAATTAAACAACCATGGAGATATCACACACCCCTGCCGCAAACCTACATTCACTGAGAACCAATCACTTTCCTCTGTTCCTACACGTACACATGCCTTACATCCTCGATAAAAACTTTTCACTGCTTCTAACAACTTGCCTCCCACACCATATATTCTTAATGCCTTCCACAGAGCATCTCTATCAACTCTATCATATGCCTTCTCCAGATCCATAAATGCTACAGACAAATCCATTTGCTTTTCTAAGTATTTCTCACATACATTCTTCAAAGCAAACACCTGATCCACACATCCTCTACCACTTCTGAAACCACACTGCTCTTCCCCAATCTGATGCTCTGTACATGCCTTCACCCTCTCAATCAATACCCTCCCATACAATTTCCCAGGAATACTCAACAAACTTATACCTCTGTAATTTGAGCATTCACTCTTATCCCCTTTGCCTTTGTACAATGGCACTATGCAAGCATTCCACCAATCCTCAGGCACCTCACCATGAGTCATACATACATTAAATAACCTTAATAACCTTACCAACCAGTCAACAATACAGTCACCCCCTTTTTTAAAAAATTCCACTGCAATACCATCCAAACCTGCTGCCTAGCCGGCTTTCATCTTCAGCAAAGCTTTTACTACCTCTTCTCTGTTTACCAAATCATTTTCCCTAACCCTCTCACTTTGCACACCACCTCGACCAAAACACCCTATATCTGCCACTCTATCATCAAACACATTCAACAACCCTGCAAAATACTCACTCCATCTCCTTCTCACATCACCACTACTTGTTATCACCTCCCCATTAGCACCCTTCACTGAAGTTCCCATTTGCTCCCTTGTCTTACGCACTTTATTTACCTCCTTCCAGAACATCTTTTTATTCCCCCTAAAATCTAATGATACTCTCTCAACCCAACTCTCACTTGCTCCCTTTTTCACCTCTTGCACCTTTCTTTTGACCTCCTGCCTCTTTCTTTTATACATCTCCCTCTGATTTGCATTTTTTCCCTGCAAAAATCGTCCAAAAGCCTCTCTCTTCTCTTTCACTAATAATCTTACTTCTTCATCCCACCACTCACTACCCTTTCTAATCATCCCACCTTCCACGCTTCTCATGCCACATGCATCTTTTGCGCAAGCCATCACTGATTCCCTAAATACATCCCATTCCTCCCCCACTCCCCTTACCTCCTTTGCTCTCACCTTTTTCCATTCTGTACTCAGTCTCTCCTGGTACTTCCTCACACAAGTCTCCTTCCCAAGCTCACTTACTCTCACCACTCTCTTCACCTCAACATTCTCTCTTCTTTTCTGAAAACGCCTACAAAACTTCACCTTTGCCTCCGCAAGATAATGATCAGACTTCCCTCCAGTTGCACCTCTCAGCACATTAACATCCAAAAGTCTCTCTTTCGCGCGCCTATCAATTAACACGTAATCCAATAACGCTCTCTGGCCATCTCTCCTACTTACATACGTATACTTGTGTATATCTCGTTTTTTAAACCAGGTATTCCCAATCACCAGTTCTTTTTCAGCACATAAATCTACAAGCTCTTCACCATTTCCATTTACAACACTGAACACCCCAAGTATACCAATTATTCCCTCAACTGCAACATTACTCACCTTTGCGTTCAAATCACCCATCACTATAACCCGGTCTTGTGCATCAAAACCACTAACACACTCATTCAGCTGCTCCCAAAACACTTGCCTCTCATTATTTTTCTTCTCATGCCCAGGTGCATATGCACCAATAATCACCCATCTCTCTCCATCCACTTTCAGTTTTACCCATATCAATCTAGAATTTACTTTCTTACACTCTGTCACATATTCCCACAACTCCTGTTTCAGGAGTACTGCTACTCCTTCCCTTGCTCTTGTCCTCTCACTAACCCCTGACTTTACTCCCAATACATTCCCAAACCACTCTTCCCCTTTATCCTTGAGCTTCGTTTCACTCAGAGCCAAAACATCCAGGTTCCTTTCCTCAAACATACTTCCTATTGCTCCATTTTTCTCATCTTGGTTACATCCACACACATTTAGACACCCCAGTCTGAGTCTTCGAGGAGGATGAGCACTCCTTCTTCTGTTTCCCCTTTTAGAAAGTTAAAATACAAGGAGGGGAGGGTTTCTGGCCCCCCGCTCCCGTCCCCTTTAGTCTCCTTCTACGACACGTGAAGAATGCGTGGGAAGTATTCTTTCTCCCCTATCCCTGGGGATAGGGAAGATATATATAAATATATATAACTATATATAACTATATATATATATATATATATATATATATATATATATATATATATATATATATATATATATATATTCATTTATTTATTTTGCTTTGTCGCTGTCTCCCGCGTTAGCGAGTTAGCGCAAGGAAACAGACTAAAGTATGGCCCAACCCACCCACATACACATGTATATGCATACACGTCCACACACGCAAATATACATACCTGTACATCTCAACGTATACATATATACGTATACATATATACGTATATATGTAGACATATACACATATACACATGTACATAATTCATACTGTCTGCCTTTATTCATTCCCATCGCCACCCCGCCACACGTGAAATAACAACCCCCTCCCCCCATGTGCGCGAGGTAGCGCTAGGAAAAGACAACAAAGGCCACATTCGTTCACACTCAGTCTCTAGCTGTCATGTAATAATGCACCGAAACCACAGCTCCCTTTCCACATTCAGGCCCCACAGAACTTTCCATGGTTCACCCCAGACGCTTCACATGCCCTGGTTCAATCCATTGACAGCACATCGACCCCGGTATACCACATCGTTCCAGTTCACTCTATTCCTTGCACGCCTTTCACCCTCCTGCATGTTCAGGCCGCAATCACTCAAAATCTTTTTCACTCCATCTTTCCACCTCCAATTTGGTCTCCCACTTCTCGTTCCCTCCACCTCTGAAACATATATCCTCTTTGTCAATCTATCCTCAATCATTCTCTCCATGTGACCAAACCATTTCAAAACACCCTCCTCTGCTCTCTCAACCACACTCTTTTTATTACCACACATCTCTCTTACCCTGTTATTACTTACTCGATCAAACCACCTTACACCACATATTGTCCTCAAACATCTTATTTCCAGCACATCCACCCTCCTCCGCACAACTCTATCCATAGCCCACGCCTCGCAACCATATAACATTGTTGGAACCACTATTCCTTCAAACATAGCCATTTTTGCTTTCGTAGATAATGTTCTCGACTTCCACACATTCTTCAACGCTCCCAGAACTTTCGCCCTCTCCCCTACTCTATGATTCACTTCCGCTTCCATGGTTCCATCCACTGCCAGATCCACTCCCAGATATCTAAAACACTTCACTTCCTCCAGTTTTTCTCCATTTAAACTTACCTCCCAATTGACTTGTCTGTCAACCCTACCGTACATAATAAGCTTGCTCTTATTCACATTTGCTCTCAGCTTTCTTCTTTCACACACTTTACCAAACTCAGTCACCGGCTTCTGCAGTTTCTCACACGAATCAGCCACCAGCAATGTATCATCAGCGAACAACAACTGACTCACTTCCTAAGCTCTCTCATCCACAACAGACTGCATACTTGCACCTCTCTCCAAAACTCTTGCATTCACCTCCCTAACAACGCCATCCATAAACAAAATGAACATCCATGGAGACATCACGCACCCTTGCCGCAAACCAACATTCACTGAGAACCAATCACTTTCCTCTCTTCCTACACGTAAACATTCCTTACATCCTTGATAAAAACTTTTCACTGCTTCTAACAACTTGCTTCCCACACCATATGTTCTTAATACTTTCCACAGAGCATCTCTATCAACTCTATCATATGCATTATCCAGATCCATAAATGCTACATACAAATCCATTTGCTTTTCTAAGTATTTCTCACATACATTCCTCAAAGCAAACACCTGATCTACACATCCTATACCACTTCTGAAACCACACTGCTCTTCCCCAATCTGATGCTCTGTACATGCCTTCACCCTCTCAATCAATACCCTGCCATATAATTTCCCAGGAATACTCAACAAACTCATATATATATATATATGTATATATATATATATATATATATATATATATATATATATATATATATATATATATATATTTTTTTTTTTTTCATACTATTCGCCATTTCCCGCGATAGCGAGGTAGCGTTAAGAACAGAGGACTGGGCCCTTGAGGGAATATCCTCACCTGGCCCCCTTCTCTGTTCCTTGTTTTGGAAAAAAAAAAGAAAAAATATATATATATATATATATACATATATATATATATATATATATATATATATATATATATATATATATATATATATATATATATATATATCCCTGGGGATAGGGGAGAAAGAATACTTCCCACGTATTCCCTGCGTGTCGTAGAAGGCGACTGAAAGGGGAGGGAGCGTGAGGCAGGAAATCCTCCCCTCTCTTTTTTTTTTTTTTAAATTTTCCAAAAGAAGGAACAGAGAAGGGGGCCAGGTGAGGATATATATATATATATATATATATATATATATATATATATATATATATATATATATATATATACTCTCGTATACATGCTTATAATGAATGTTCTAAATCTTCTATCTCATTCTTGTATCCCTCCTGACGATGTGATCATTACATAAAATTGCTCTCGAACTTACCGTATTTTATTTTTCCTTTTGGTTATCAGCTAATGATAGATCACGCGCATCAGTGAGACCTACTGCTATATATATATATATATATATATATATATATATATATATATATATATATATATATTTTTTTTTTTTTTTTTTTTCTGTGTCGCTGTCACCCGCGTTTGCGAGGTAGCGCAAGGAAACAGACGAAAGAAATGGCCCAACCCACCCCCATACA